>NC_135512.1:6252500-6555000 GCF_051989575.1 Stigmatopora nigra
ATTTTTGAATGCATTTTCTTGTTTTGGATTCTTTAGTTTGCCTCTAATATCAAGCCTGCATGTGCATAAAATTGCACGTGTTATCCATCAGTGGATGCAAATCAAATCTGCTAGGCTAGCTACAATATAAAACAATTCCATCATTCCGCTGTATTTTTATGACAGTCGTTCATACCCAGACAGATCTGCAAGAAAAATGCATTCATATTATTTGTCGAGGAATCAAGACTGAAAAAAACAAAAAACAAACAAGATGGATGCAGAAAAAAGCAAGCATCCCAACAACGATGCTGGCAGAGATCATCTGCAATCCATCCGGCCTGCTGGAACTTTATTACAGGAGGCAGCGTCCTTATAGCTCTGCCTCACTTATTTTATATCATCTGCTCTTGTTATGAATATAAATATTGGCCACGAATGAGAAGAGGGAGATAGGAAAAGTGGCTGGAACCTTCAGGAGACGATGGTTCCTAGCCACATATGCTTCGTATGTCGCTTGCGAGCGGCACCTTGTAAAACTTTGCCGCTTTGCACCACATCAGAGTGGCGTGTTAATTCCGTCTTTCCACGCAAATGCTCAACATATGCCATGAAAATCAACACGCAATGGCAACACCACGGAGAATGTGCTTTAAAGGTATTTAACTCATTCCTGCCTGTTGTACAGAATAAGTTTAATATTCAAAAATACTTCACAAAAAATAAGAAAAGGTGGAAAATCATCAGATTTATTTTTAAATGTTAAAGGTTTTACTTCATAAATCCATGGTAAAAAAACACCAGCAATACCGATATCTGTATTCTATATTTACATTTGCAATTATTTTGAATACAGTATTTTATGATGATGTATTTTCTGGAGTATAAGTTACACTTTTCATGCGTCCAATTAACTTTATTTTGGAGGTGGATATATATATATATATATATATATATATATATATATATATATATATATATATATATATATATATATATATATATATATATATATATATATATATATATATATATATATATATATATATATATATATATATATATATATATATATATATATATATATATATATATATATATATATATATATATATATATATATATGACAATTATTATCCAGAATTGATCGATGAATCCAATAGCGCATAGCTAATCAAGCAACATCATCAGAAAGTTGTCAACTTGCGTGGATTTTCTTGATGAGTGGCATCCAGATGTGGCACAAGATGGGGGAAGAGTTCACTTGGACCCCAAGGGTTTCCCCCAAGCGCAAGCCCGCCGCATTACGCGGGTGTACGTTGTGTGTGTGTGTGTATGGGAGTGTCCCTTCAACAACCTCACTCCCATTTTCCCTCTACTGTACTCGCTTCTTTTCGTCCATTACTTCCCTTATTTGGATCTTTCATCTTTTATTTGCCACTCCCGGGCTCCTTTACTGCCAGATGTTATCACGTCTAAAATCTGTCCTCCGTCCCTTTAACGGAATTCATATCTTTTTTTTTTAATGTTTGTTTGGAGTTCATTTTCATTTTCCGGCTCTGTGATCGTTCAAATATGGTAACATTTAGTGATGATGTTTTTTTTTAAATGATGTTTCTCCTACAGCAAGACTTATATAATGTAATAAAAGAATAAGCGCAGGTGTAATGGATAACATTCAAAAGGCCTGGGGGGCTCCTTTGCTCACTGACATAAGGAAATTGAACCGGGCATTTCTTTAATTTGGTTAGTTTCACCTGTGCTGCCACATATCAAACTGTGTAATAAAACTGGACATAGTATACAGTATAGACCCCAACCCCCATATTGGACCACACCGTCATTGGCTAGTAACTCATTTACTGACATTATTGATGATAGTTGTCCAATCTGCTTGAAGTGGAAGGACTGGCTGTGGGCTGGTATCGTAAATTAATGTTGTCTACAAACCTGGAATTCAGAAATATTACTACACACCTCTCAGTATGTGTAAAATGTAAAAAAAAAAATGTAAAAACAAAATGTTTTTTTTTAAAAATGATGAAAATATCTGCAATATTTCACCCTTATCTTATTTTTGAAGACGTACATTTAATCATATTTATACCCATTGTGTTTTTTTTTACATTTTACACGTGTAAAATGTAAAAAGATGTCCGTCAAAACTTTCCCAAAATTCAATGCAATGCAACAATGAATGCTCATGTTGTGATACTTTGCAGTTGATAACGTCCCTTGGCTAAGCAGACGTGACAAACGTGCACCAGATGGAACAATATTTCCACCAAATGTATGGAGGAGCGTTCATACTGGACCTCTTTGTTTTTTTTTTTATTTCAACTAACAGCCAATTAGGAAGCAGGATGTGGGCAGGGGAACTGGGCATCTGCCACATGCCATCATGGAACTCTGGAACTCATTTGTACTGGCCATGTGTCTACACGTGTTTCAGTTCACGCAATCCACTCAAACTTGTGCCAGTTGAATTATTGTGGATTCTTCTAATGATCCAAAATTAAACACACCATTTTTTATATGTTTTCCCACAATGGGCTTCTACTTTGTGGCGTTCCTCCAGGCTCTGTCTTAGACCCACCCTAGAACCAGGCAGTTTTTTTTTGTTTCTCAGCCAAAGTCCGATCTGGTAATTCTTGATTTTGGCCTGAGGAAAGGCTTAAAGGCATGAATAGCTTTTAGTCTATTACATATGTGCTTTGCAATTGGCCGTGACCACTCCAGGATGTAACACCCCTCCCGTATGTAAACTGAGATCAATTTCAAATGAATGGAAAATGATGGATAGATACATTTAGTATGTAAACACAAATTATAGCCACACCCTACTTCGTTATGTGAGAACTAGAAAATGAAGGCGTATTTATACCTTTGTTTGTTTTGGATGAAACCTAAAAAAATAGAGTGAGACCCTTTTGGGCTGGTGTGAATACAAAGCTAATTCTGGTGTGGATCAAACACAAAACAATGGTGGGATTTATTGTGTTTTCTATGATAAGGCTACTTACTTTTGTCATGATCGTCCTTCGGTGCGGATTGGCTTGGATCCATAGATCAGGAAGTAAATGACAAATAGCCATGTGCTATGTCATCCTGAAATAACGGTCTAAGTACCAGAAAAACCTTAGAACTGGATAAAACTAACACAGAAACAAACTGAACACGAAGACCAAACACAGCAAAAATCCAACACCGACTGACAACGACAAAGGGTTTCTAACAATTACAAACACCTGGGTCACAAAAAGGGGAGGAGCCCCAGAAAGACACCACACACAAGGATAACATACACACCCACCCACCCAAAACCCCAACAAAACGTGACAACTTATTGTAAAAGGCAGAGTAGAACCAGCGATTGGTCACCAGTCAATTAGCAATTACAGACCAGATCATCCAATCACAAATATCAGAGTAATACGAAAGTGTTGAATCGAGGAAACTGAACTCTTCTTGTTTGTTAATCTTGTTTTTTAATGTTATGCTGAAAATCACTGGTGTAATTATACTCTTAGGCTAATGATGAAAAGATAATAAATCCCTCTTTGGCCAATGGAGCACAATTCAACACCGTTCTATGTAAATGCCGCCAGCAGACAACCAAAACCAACGCCAGATAAACATAATCTCCTGGCAGAGTGGAAAAAACTGACACGAAGCCACTGGCTTTGTTTCCAAAACCTCCAAATCCGCCACCAATCCGCCAAGGCTAGGCTACTCTTAGAAGTCATAGTGACCTCCCGTTACAGAATCCCGGTCAGTCGACTTTATTTTACAAGCGACCACGGAAAGCTCATTTTGCCTCCTTTGCTTTGAGATTGAAGCAGTGAAAGAATACGAGACACGGACGGACCGGCAATGACTTACGAAAGGACCCCGAGAACATTGCAGGGGCAGCAAAACTGCTTGGGTAAGATATTATCTCCATCCGATGGGAGCGCCAGAGTTTAATTAATGAATGTTACGTCTGTCCGTGTAATAGTCTTTGAAATACGCTTTAATCTTCACTCCTGTCCTCTAATCGTTTTGGATTTATGACAGAGAACAGTTGGAGCCACCGGCTGCCGTCTTTGTAGCGCTGCCCAATGGCGTCCTGATATCCCGGCAATGTCGGGTCCGCTGGTGCTGCTTTTGTCGTAAAATGATTGGTCACTATCACTTAGCTAAATTAAATCCCATAATAAGAACATACCAAAATGATTCTGTTTTTTAAAAAATCTAGAGTTGTGTTTGAAAAACATCAACAATTCTTACTACAAAAAAATGGAATCCACTTTCTGGACCACTTTATTCTCACTAGGGGTGCAGGAGCTTATCCCAGCTGGCTTCTTTTTTTTGGAATGTAGGAGGAAACCGGAGTACCCAGAGAAAACCCATGCGGGCCTGGAGAAAATATGAGAATATCACACAGGTTCACTGACCTGGATTCGACCCCATGACCCCAAAGATGTGAGGCTGATGCACTAACCACTATCCACTGCACCATCCCCCAAATTTTTTTTAAATTTTGGACTCTTGCTGTTCTTTAAACCACAACACTTTATTCAGCAAGGGCTTTTAATAGATGTATCAAAAATGGTAATATGGTATTGCCCCAGCCATCGCAAATTTCATTTAGGGAATCTCCTCCAACCAAACTGTACAATGGAGTTCATATTCAAGGCAGTTTTAAAGGACTTGAGATAATATTCATTACGAGAGGTTCCCCCTATCGTCCCTTTCTGTCAGTCTGCAAGATTTGAAGATTTCAAGGCCAAGTCCCAAACCACTTGGGGAGTCCCCTTTGATAAAATACTGACACTACTGTACTCTGCTGTCATTCTTGACAGCCTGATTTTTACAGCCACCTACTCCTATAATATCGCACATTACACATGCATTCACTGACAATATAAAATGTCCAATTCACTTAAACTGCCTATGGACTCTGAGTGGTTAGCGTGTCGGGCTCACAGTTTTGAAGTCGAGGGTTCCATCCCAGGTGAGGATGGAGCCACCCAATCCATATGCAGAATCAGTCTTTTGAATGACTGGCTGTGTACTGATCTTTCAGTACCATTAATTTACCTTTTTATAGCTAAAAAATAAACATGAGATCTAGTCAGCCTGAACATGGCTTTGTGGGTTTGACACCCGTATTTTAGCTGTACAACTTAGCTGATCCAACCGGTGGACATTGGAAAAGAGATAAGGAGAAAGAGAGTGTGTGAGAGTCAACATTGCATTAGGCACTAAGAGCCATTGCTGGCTGGGTGGAAGCTAATGCAATTGCCACAATAAGGGTGTCTCAGTGGAGAGAAGCAAAAAAAAAATGAAAACAACAAGAGAATGGAATGAAAGAGGAGAGGCAGGCAAAGAGGGAGGGATGAGGGAATGAAAGAAGGAGGGAGGGAGGTAGAAGTTGCGCCTCCAGATTCTCATATGGCCAGTGGTTCTCTTGGGATGAGTGCTTGAAAGTCTCACTCTCTCCTTGTGTGTGTATATATGTGTGTGTGTGTATGTGTATTTGATCCGGAATGGAGGGAGAGAGGGAGGCAGATGACACCAGTGGCAGGCACACAGGCACCGTTCACTCAGCGACCCGCCGCTTCTGCGTCACAGTGTGTGTATGTGTGTGTGTTCCGACTCCACGTGAACTCAGAAGCAGACGGTAGAAGGAAGCCCCTCCCTCATTTTGAGGAGCGTTCCGGAGGAACGGGAAGACACGGGTGGAGCTTGAGCCCAAGTCTTGGATGCAAAGTGCACTGGTCATCTGTCATGAAAAGGCTTTCTGGAAGGTTAGTGGCTCCCAATGGCTGGCTCTAGAGGTGACTGTGTAGTCCCCTTTTTTTTAAAAAAAAGAGGGTGTTTGGTCGGCTAAAGAATTCCAGATGGGTTTGTTGACCGTGGAGGCCGATTGGTGTATGTGGCTGGAGGTGGACTCCCAGGTGGACTGACCTGATGGCGTGGTGAGTGGCGAGCAGGCAAGCGTGGCGTGATGGGATTTGATGGGATTCCTGAAATTGCAGTGCTGTAGGAATGTATTTGGGAGGACTTCAATGGGACTAATTATAAGGCTTCAAGGTGACTATTTGGAACTTGTCTTGTTATGTTTGACACTTGGGAAAGACTTGTGATGGCACGTAAGGAAATAGAATGCTTATAATATTTTAAAATAGTAAGAAGGTGGACAGTGGGCTTTGCGGTTTTATGATTATAGAAGCAATATTTTGGTTGGTCTTGTTTAGAGTTCAGCATGGCTTGCAGAAAATGGAAAAAAATGACCTAAATGGTGATAAAATACTGTGAAATATGAATAAGAATGATTATATCTTTATATATATCAATTAATTTTCATTAAAGGTTGTATGAAAACAACATTTCTATTGTCAAATAATCAATAAGTGCATATTATGAGTTATGTTCAGTATAAGCGGCAAAAAATCATCATAAACTTATATATTTTTGTTTTGGTTGAGTAATTCTTCATATTTTGACTTTTATATATTATAAAAATAATATGTACTCATTCCTTCCATAATGTAGATTGATAATAGACTTATAATGTACTCTAATGTATTTGAATGGGTTAAATTGGTCATTCATTAAACTGTCACGACCTTATGTTAACAGTAACGTTTATTCCCGTACAAGTTTCTATTTTCTTTACAAATTTATCTATCATCTTTTGTTTATGGGACAATATTTGATTGTATTTGTTTCCCTAATCTTGATGTTTGTGCAAGGAGTTTTTCTTTGACAAACTTGACCCTAAAAGTCAAGTGCAGCAAGCTTTTTTTTTTTGTTTTTTTTGCCTTCCTGCTTGAACAAATAGTTGAAATATTTGAGCATGCTCCAAGGCTGTATCTGGCTGTGCTGTGATGTGAAATCACTGCGTTGTTCCCATGTGAGTAAAAAAAAGGAAAACTGGAAAAGCAAACAATAAGCAACATTTTTTATGATTTCAATAACAAAGCAACTTTGACCTAAGACGTCTCTAAAGGCGTATCTACTCAAATCATGCACGAAAGTGTCCTTTTTTGGCCTATAATGCGTAAAAAAATGCATGCAAAAGTGGACAAGGACATTGGTTAAAAAATAATGGATGACATGTTTGTAATTTGGTTTAATTTGTCACCAATTTAGTTGTTGTTATTGTATTTTTTTGCTGTTAATGGCAGTCAACAGGTGAAGTGGGTAATGCAGTATTTTTAAATGTATATTTAAAAAGTCATGTATCGCTAAGGATTTAAAAAAAAAACGAATGTATTTAATAACAACCTGGGTCGTCGTTTTTTTCCAAAACCCTGACTTGCAATAACAAAAAAATCAATTTATTTAGTCAATTTCAGTGTTGCCCCGCCCACACCACTCTGTCCAATGATTGAACAATGTTTGCAAATTAGTATGTTTGTCGTCCAATTGCAATCCGAAAAGGAACTGCGTCAAAACAGTTTGGAGTAAATCCATTTTGAATCTGAATCCGAACTTTCTTAGTGTAAACGCGCCTTTAGAAAAGCCTTCAATTTGTATTTTTATATTTTTCAGTTTGATATGATGTGATAACTCTCACTATCAATTGTCTTGGGGTTTTCAGGAAATGGGAAAACGTGGGTGAGTGAAGGATTAAAGCTGTTTTTTGTTGAAAAGATTTCTGAGTCTGCAGAGAATTTGAATCCTTGAGAGCCAAAATCTAAATGAAGGGGCCTTTGATAGACCCCGACTGGTGCATATTTACTTTTTACAAGCGACTAAGATGTAAACAGCCTGCCTTGTTGGCATTAAATGCACGTAAAATTCTGTTACAAATATGCTTATTTCCACGGAATGCCCCGCTAAGTATCCGTTTGTTAATGTCATAATCAGGTTTGTTGAGCGACGCCTAGTTGCTTGTTTTTTTCCGTTTTTTTGCGGGAACTGCAGCGGTAGCGGCCAATTGAAACCCATGTGTGTGTGTGTGTGTGTGTGTGTGTGTGTGTGTGTGTGTGTGTGTGTGTGTGAGGCCATGGTTTGTGGAGAGATGGCATGCTCGGAGTGGGAGGGAAGCCGCGTTTGGGTCACTGAGGTCACCACTTGACGCGCCCTCGACTTCCTTTGCATACGCTAGAAGCAGAAATCTCCTCAACTTACATCAAAACTACAGTTTTGATACAAAATGTACCAACATTTTGTCAGTCGCTTTTTGTCTTTTCGACTTTTGGCTTCAAAAATCAGTATGACTGAGTCATCGAATTAAATAGGGACATAAAGAACAAAAATAATCTCAGAAAAGTATCAATTTTTAAAAAAATATATAGAAATATAAATATAGAAATAATTCTCATCCTCTTGCTACTGTGACAATAACATTTCCAAAATATGGAATGAATAGAATGATCTAATTTAATGTAATGTAAAGTAATGTAAGGTAATGTAAGGTAATTTAAGGTAATGTAAGGTAGGGTAAGGTAATGTAAGGTAATGCAAAGTAATGTAATGTAATGCAATGCAATGTAATGTAATGTAATGTAATGTAATGTAATGTAATGTAATCTAAAGAGAGGGAACACGCCAAAACCGCAAATCAAAAGGTAACCCAAAAAAAACAGTTTTTTCCGTCTGATAAAAAAATAATTTTACGACAAACTTCACTTGCTAATGAGATGCTACTCCATGATAAACTCCCAAGTAGGAAATATTCGGAATCTTTCCATTGTTACGACGTCCGGGTGTCCTGAAACAAACTGGCTAACCGATGCCGTCTGTCTTACGTCACCTAAATTGACTTTGAAACAAAGCCACAAACAAACAAACATAATCTCTCTCTCTCTCCTCCTGCCTGGTTTCTGGCTCCTTCTTCCCCAGCGGGCTCGCCCGCCTCCTCGGCCTCGTCCACCTTCTCGGGTTCGAGCCATTAGCTAATAGACGATACATCCACGGCTATCGGATTTGCCAGGAGATAAGCTTATAGCGGGCTGGACTGCACCTCTTCCACTTCCCGCCATGCATCATCATCGATTTCTGTCAAAGCACTAAAGCCAGATCATTTTTTTCCATATCTGCGTTCTTCTTCTTAAAGGAGAAAGACGAGCCAGCTTTGGGCCACTTTTCCGGACAAAATCCCCGAAGCCCAGTCCAACCTGATTAGGCTCCCGATGGGCTAATCTTCGATTTTTGCATGAAATGACACAAAGGCCAAATTGCATTAGGTCATGGCAAAAGTGGATTATCGTTAATGTGAAAATTGCCGCTTCTTTCATCGCTCGCATGCGAATGCGGACTGGACGGCAAAATGAGCTAAATAATCAAGTCCCGACTCTCCAAAACAAGTATAATGACGATGTAATACGCACTAAGCGGATCTGTCCTGAAAGAATGGGGTGAGACGTCTTCATCGTTGTTTTTGCAATGGAAAATGGATATTGATTTGAAGTCGGAGAACTATTTGAATGAACTTTATGAGCCAGGATGGCTGTTTTGGAGTGTCATCATTTCTTATTAATGAGGAGAGAGTTCATATTAGAAAAGTACAAGTACACCCGATGGTGTTTTGAGATGCAAAAGTACTTTTTAATATCTAAATACTGTTCAATATCTAAGTACTGTTTAATATGTAAGTAATGTTGAAACCAGCTCTCAAAATGATATTCATGAGAGAGTTTAATATCTAAATATCTACTGTTTTCAACAATACTCAGATATTAAACAGTACTTACATATTAAACTCTCTCAACAGTAAACAGTCTCTGTCCCCATTTGACCAGCGACCAAAATGACCGGCGACCAAAAGACCGGTGACCAAACGTCCGAGCACCGTATCTATAGATCCTCGGGATCCTGTGGACTTTTGTAACCACTAATGATAATCAAGTCCAAGAATGATCTATTCAATTCTAAAAGTATAAAGCCATTAAAGCCCACAAAAAAGGCATTTCAAACCTATTTCCTATTCTTTTTTTGTTTGTGCTTATGAAATAAAAAAGCATCCGGCTATCAGAATCCACTTGGATGGATTATATTGAATTTTGACACGTCTTAATGAGGCTTGTCACCTTGCAAATGACACCGAGGGGCATTTGGCCCTCTGGGCTGCACCAATGACGTCACGGGACATCCATTTTACAATAGCAGCTTTCATTAAAATGAAAAATATATTTACTGAGACCTGCAGTGAACATTATAGAAACATGGGCGCAATAATGTAACCCGAATGAACAATAGGATTTGTTGTTTCCAATACTATCCAATAGCCATATATATTTGTTGACTGCATCAACAGAAGACAAATAATGATTTACAATGGATAATGTGGTCATAAATATAATTTACAATGTCATCAATCAAAAATGGTGCTTATCACCATCCAACATTCACGCAAATAAGCACTTCAAAGTATGGAATGAATAAGAACCACTCCCTTTGTTCACTCTTAATATTTATACACACACTTTGGATCCAAATGACGTTTTGAAATATTCTGTTGTGCCTGCAGGTACTCACTGGAGAGTTGAGTTATGATGTCTAAATGAATTTTCAGTCTAATTACAAATATTTCAGCAGACAGTAAAGACAAACACTTTGAGATTAGAGCTCTACTCCCGTCGTTTTGATGATGGATGCCATTCCCGCATATTCTGCAATCCAGATAGAAAATAAAATGGTTGCCGACATAAAACAGTGACACACAGAAATATAATGCAACATATTCCCCTCTAACACCAGAGAAAAATAAATGAATAAATAATCTTATAATGTAACTGGGTGATAAAGTGGGTACTGTGTAGGTCTCACAGTTATGGGTTCGAGGGTTTGATCCCGGGTGCATTTTCTTCCCAAAGTTAGTGTGGGTTTTCTCCGGGTACTCTGGTTTCCTCCCAGAAAAATTTCCAGAATGCACGATTAAAATACAGTTATAATCTAATATAATGGTAATAATTGAATTGAATTGAAATAAATGTTTTTATTTGAAGTAGAAGATTTAAAGCATCACCATAAAGTAATATAAATAACAACAACAAACAAGTAGACAAATAAATAATCAATACATAATCCATAAATCAGTAATACATAAATAAGTCAACAACAACATAAATAAGTAGAGATGCATGATTGGTTGTCTGTCTCCTCGTGCCCTGAATTGGTTGACAACCAATCCGATAGGCTCCATCACCCCCCGCGACCCTTGAGAGAATAAGTGGTTCAGAAAATGAATGGATGAATGTAATGTCTATATCTGAATAATCAACATTGGGCGTTATTGTCTGTTAGCCAATGAGATCAATGAGTGGCCTGATTATATTATGATAATAATAATAAAAATAATATGTCCAATTATTATGATTATTATTATTATTATGCATGACTGGGTCACAAAATGTTGCAACTGAACTGGTTTGATGATAATTATGGTGAAATTTGTAATTGTAGCCCCTCACCCGCCACTCCTTAAAACAGGATATGGTGGGCTTATCAGTTTGGCTGCTAATACGTTGCTGTAGCAGAGTGGGTGGGATCAATTATTCAAGCAAAACATAACAAACAACTTATCATAACACATTCTGTAATCATGCTGACAGGATGTTGTGTAAAAAGATGGAATTTTGGCCTATTGGCTTGCTTCGAAATGTTTACGTTAGTATTTCTGCACGGGCCATTAACCATACTGTGGAATGTCCAAAGTCAAACAACAATAACATGATGTGCAATTCAGACTAAAGTGGAATCATTGGATATGAATTCATTCCTAAAACATGAATTAACTCTAATAACAGTCATATTTTTAAGCATTATGGGAACCCCCAGGATAAGAGATGTAAAAACACATCACTTCTGAATGAGTCAATAATGATGACATGAATTATAGATGCAACACAGCAAAAAAATGAACAAAATCATTTTATTTTTGCCTGACGGTTGTTTTTGAGCAATTTTTGAACCCAGATTCCAAATCTAATCTCACTTTCTTTCTGTCTAAGTTGTTATTATATTATACTTGTTTCTATCCTAATTTGGCTTGTGTCAATATTGACATTTTCTTTAAATATGACAACAAAATTTCTCAAATACGGGATGAATAAAGATATCCAATCCAATAAAAAAAAGAACATAAAAAGGCTGAGAAAACAGACACAGCAAAAGTCCTTTTAGATCATTTTAACCTATTAGATCATTTTTGGCTTCCAAAAAATGGCTTAAAAAACATTGTCAGGGCTTAAACAACAAAAATACTTCCGATTGAAAATGATGATCATTTCGTATTTTTGCTCATAATCAATATTTCCTGTTTTACCGGTTGTCGGGGCAACAATGAAATGTGCTGAGCAGGTGGCTTCCCGCGAAGGCTCCAAAACGCCGTTATTTCCCGCTTACGTCTGCTTTCCCCCCCCCCATGAGATCCACTTTCAAGAAAGTACTGATTGTCTCTCTCCGTGTCTGTTTTCCAGGTCGCAGCTGCTGGATTGATTACGAGAAGCTAAGGACGATCCCTCCTGGCAGACTTCAGCTAATACGGAGGATGAATTTGTCATGTTTGGCCGCGATGGGGAGGGTTCCTGGCACCGTGATTTGATGTACAAAGACAAATAAAAATCACATTGCCAGGGATTTCCACTCCCTCGTGGATCAGCAGGCCCAACCCAATCGATTAAGTCGCGTAATGCTCCACAAAATTTCTACAAACACTCCAGGAAAGTCTGCCTTGTTTTGTTATTGGATGACTCATTAACTAAAAAAGTGCATTTTATTAGTCACTAAATTCAGAAAGATGTTGAAAAATGGTTTAAAAAAAATAACCATTGATTATTGGGATTATAATTACACAAGTGGCAAAAAATGTGAGAAACATTTTAAATTATGATGTAGTGCAGAACTTCACCTAAAACACGTATCAAAGTGGTGGCCCGGGGGCTAAATCTGGCCCGCCGCATCATTTTGTGCGACCAGGGAAAGTAAATCATGAGTTCCGACTTTCTGTTTTAGGATCAAATGCCTGTAAATGACACATTTTTCTTCTAATTCATGGTAGTAAATTCACTGAAATTTCTCACATCCATTGCAAAAAAGTGTCGTTAAAACTTTTGTTTTGCAATTAGTACATGATTTGCTCTTGAAAATTGTATTGTGGTGTAAAGGCAGACCTTCTGATATAGTTAAAATTTTGTGGAGTCTGTTGAAGTTGGAGTGACACTTTTATGAATGAAGAAGATGAAGAAGAAGGTGAGGAATGTCCAAAAATGTGCGTGTGAAACCAAGCCACTTGCTAAAGGCACAGAGCTTAGCTAATTGGTGAGCATTGATCCCTGCTATGTGTTGTTCACAGTGGCTAAGTTCAGTGCCTGAGGTGAAATAGTGGAAAGAACTTGATGATCTCAGATACGAAGATAAGATGAGGCGAAAAAGACGCCGTGAGAAAACCATCCGTAGGGAGAACCGGATGGATTTAAATGTGATGCACATTTGTGTTTGCACAAAAAGACGTGAAGTTCAATGCTTTTCAGGATAATGTAGAATCCAAATGAAATGAAATTCCACTCGGAGGAATTTGACACTGAATTGAATTCTTGTCGGGGCATGATGAAGATGGATTAAGTTGTCACACGCAAGTCTCCAAAGAACAGGAAACTGACAGTTGGCAATTAAGTGATAATTAAATCAGTCAGCAATTTGAAGGGAGGATTAGGCGAAATTGGATAATTCGTAGTTGGATGAAGCAATGTTAACGAAACAGCTATTTTTGGTTGTTTTTTTTAATGCTATAAAATAATTTCAGTTTTGTAAATGTGAGCGGATTTGGTTGATCGGAAAGAACAAAAAAACTGAAAATAGATACTAAATATGAGCTTAATCTAAGCTTAATCAAAAGTCTTGAGATCACTTTGAGCTGGGGATTGGCCAGTTTCAATGACATTGTGCGTTTAGATCAAAAAATTGTAAGATAAATCTTAGCAATACACAAATGCTTTGATTTTCGTGACCGGACGTTTGGTAGCCGGTCTTTTGACTAAAACCCATACGATGACTTGACCGCAATAAGGAATCTTTGCCGCCAGCTGCTTGAAAACCAGCTTCAGTCTACCACCAGAACGCGTGTCGTAACGTGGGAGGAATGTCGGGTTACGCCGATCCCGTTGGCTGGCTGTCATAAACAATAAAAAGGTCAAGCCCAGACGGTTGCTTCATCCGTGGAGCCATCGTTGCAGACGCGTAGGCTGTACCCAATCGATGCTTGATGATATTTCCAGTACCATATGTAACTTGATATGGCAACTGTGCTGAAACCAGAACTCAGATCTAGCCACTAATTTAATTATCGGTAAAAACATCAAATGACCAAAAAAAACAAAAAAACTACGCAATGCGGGCTTTGCCCTCCCGTGCCTACTGAACTGGTATCAGTGTTTTAGTCCAAAACTGGCTCAGTTCAGCAGGAACAGGAGTGGAGCCTATTATCAAGAAGGAGTTAGCTCAACCTCAGTGTTTAGATGACAAACCCAAGACCATTGCACTCCTCTGCCCACCGATCGGCCCCCGATATGACATTACGGGGCCGGCAAATGTTGACAAGGCTGCAGACGACCGTCATCACCGCGATGAATGTTTCATAAGATGATTTGTGGCCTGACGTTTTGTAGCACCTGCGCCCTTGCGTGAATACTTTTACATAGAAATTCAATGACCTGCAGAGATCTCATGTTTATTTCCATTTCCCTTGTCTGTACCCAATGTCCATGGAATTCTTAATAAATGTGTTTAATAATCATTACGGATCAGTTACTAGGTAGAATTCAGTTTATATTTGAAATGTGTTTAGTAGTCAGTAAGAATCAGAAAATAGGTAGAATTCAATTTCTATTTTAAATGTGTTTAACAATCAGTAAGAGTCAGGAACTAGGTAGAATTTAGTTTATATTTCAAATGTGTTTAATAATCAGTAAGAATCAGAAACTAGGCATTACCCCATTGGCCAGTTCGAATTGGGCAATCCGATTGGCCGGTTTGAGTCAGGCGATCCGATCACCAAAAATAATAAACAAAAAAGACACCTAAACACTAAATAAAGGTGGTCTCCGGGCAGTCTTATAGCCCCGCCCCTCCCTCGACACACCCTTGGCTTTTAAACCCAAACAATCCATCAAATGTACTTAGACTCAAAAATCCCAGCCAAGTAATCCAAGTAGAACATCTACGATTCCCGGGTAATTGATCCCAGCGGCGGTCCATCGTGACCGAGCGTGGATGCTCGCCACTCGCCAGATAAGTCTCCGCCCGCCTCCGCCGGAAAAGACTCCATCTTGATTTTATAAGCCGCAGGAAACTGGAAAGTCATTAGCAGTAAAGATGAATATGCGATTATCCCGCCTCTTCATGCACCGAGCCTGACAAGTTATCTTTTATCACCTAGACGGCACCACGGCGTCGTTCGCTAAGGTCGCGTCATCAGAAAGGAGTTATTAAGATTGAAGGCATGATGTCACGGCACCGCCCGTTAGATCGCTCGCCACTTTGGGAGAGTCCGATCAGATGGATCGGATGTCGGATGGCGAAAGGGCGCCCACATTATGGAGAGTTCTGCAATACGTCTTGATGAAGATGGATGACGCTGCTCTGTTTTTCATTTCTTTTCTTGATGTCATGTAGTATTGTCTCAAAATGTCCGTCCATCCATTTAGGTTGAGAGATAGTTTTCGTTAATTTCAGTCCTCCACCTACATTTGAAAAATTTCGGCTTTACTGTCATTAAAAAAATATCAGTTCTCCCTCAGAAGTTAATTGATTTTATGCTAGAGGGTCTGGAGTCTTTGGACGGGTTAGGAAATTTGACAGATCAATGTTATATGTACAAACATGATTAAAAAAATGTTTTTGACAATTGTGCTGGTTTGAGTTGCAAATATTGTAATGCAAACATGCTTGGCTTATATATATATGTATATATATGTTTAATGCTTTTGATTGGTCGTGTCATCCAAAACATGACACCCATCTACGTACTCCACACTCTTGTTTTCATGCTTTCTTGTCTCCATGGCGATGTCACAGTTGGTCTCATCTTCAGGGACTCAAAGGCCGACTGTATTTCACGTGGAGGCTTCTTTATTGAAAGCCATCTCCTCTCTTCTTTCCCAGTTCAATCAGCATCTGGCCGGGGGGGTTCTGGCCCGTCGCCCTGAGCTGGGCTCGTCTCCATGAGCAGGAACATCTGTTTGTTCCCCTAAAGGCTACTGGGAAGAGGCCAGTGGGGGCCAAGGGCGGTGGTCCTGACGTGGGAGGATGTTCACTTTACAATGGGAGATGTTTACAATGCAATTCATTGATTTTATTGGCGGAATCGGAGAACATTTTGGGGTCGAAATGAAAGAAAAATGAATTCACTTTTCGTATTTCCAACTCCATATCCATCAACAACAGGTCATAAAATAGATTTGATTTGCTCATTTTACAAATGAATGGTCTTTTGTTGGACATGTCTTTGTTAAACAAGTTTCCGCACGAAAATGCAGTACAACAGGAACTAAGTAAACGCTCACACGGAAACTTAAAACTATAGACGGCTGTCAAAGCGCAACATTGTTGTGGAGATGACTTCTTTGTTGGCCTCTGTTCCACAAAGATTGTGCAAGGTGACTTAAATGGTGGCAACGGCCTCCAATCAGGTGAAAATAGGTCAAAATACGATGAGGAGGTCGTAAATCAAGCGGATAGAAAAGCACTTTTTTCCCCAAATACTCCCTCGGAGACGCTTTGATGATCAGCGAAGCCGACCTTTCCACACATTTGGCATTGGTCGAACTCACAAGAGAGATTCCTCAATCAGGTGTTGATTGGAAATAAAGAAAGCGGAAAGTATGAAGTGTGATTTCTCTTCATTGAATGTGCACACTTTGCTTGACCTTGTCATAATATTACAATCCCACGGGAAACTTTTTGCTGATTGCCTATCATTCTAATCATAATATTTGCGCAGTCATTTGTAAACTATGGCGACAAGTGGCTGGTGCACTTCAACAAGTCAGACCCATAATCACAAAAATAAGACACGTACAAAAGAGGTCTTTGAGTGAGTCCAATTTGAAGAAAAATATGCAAATGTATTAAATGCTCACATTTTTAAGCATAATATGTCAATGTATTCATTCATTCTTTTTTCCAAACGCTTTATCCTCACTAGGGTTGCGGGGGTGCTGGAGCCTATCCCAGACTTTTTTGAGGGGCTGTAAAATACAAAAAACAAATAAGAGGGGACAGGGATACTACCACTGACTTCCGTGTGACGGCGCCATCTTGGATAAAAAGATAAATAAATAAATTTTAAAAAAAAAACATTATTTGGATGTCGGCGGGCCAGATGAAAAGGCCTAGCGGGCCGGATGTGGCCCGCGGGCCGCAGTTTGCCAATATTCGCGCTAACCACTCAAGCCACCGGGCTGCCTTCTACTATGTCACCGTAATTGAATTTTAATGAATAAAATTTAGGGTGTAGTCTGCATTTGGTATAAAAGCCATAAAAAGTCATGTAGAGACTTCTGGACAGTATAATAAACAACATTAACCTCTCAATTGGGTAAGTAGAAAAAAGCCAGTTGTCTTGAATTGAATTGAATGCCTTTATTGTTTTTATTTTAAGTATAATGAGATTTAAAGCTTCACCATATAATGTGTTTTTCCCCTTTTTTAACATAGCCTTAAATAGCCAAATATAGTTCCTTCCCACATTCATGTGATAATGGAAGGTTGAGAAATTTCTGCAAAACATCATTAATGTTAAATCATGACAATTGCTGATGATGTGGATGATAAGCAAGCATGAAACATACGTCATGTCGATTCAATACTCGCTGTAACATAACGTTGATGATGATGATAATGAGGTGTTTGTCCAAGCAAAACGCTATGAATGCTGTTTTCTTTCCCACATACATTTTGGAGCTTTTGCAGTGGAGGAATGACAATCAGTGCTGTGATTGGTGCACAAGCTTTCATCTGAGTCATTCATCTTTTCTAATGGCCTTAAGATTGTTCGACGCTGTTGTTTTTTTAACCCAGCCCATGTATTTACTGACAAATGAGTCTGCAACGTAGCCTACAGCTTTCCTGCTTTTATATAAAAAAATATAGTGAAAACTACCGTATTGGCCGGACTATAAGTCGCTCTTTATTTAAAGTTTGGCTGGGCCTAGGACTAATAATCAAATGCAACTTATATATTTTTCTCTTTGACAGCCTGAGTTGGAGTTTTTTAGGTTATATTTATCTGATTTTTTTTGGGCTAAAGCCTATTGACCCAAATGTTTATTTCTCCATTTTACTTTTGTTACTTTAACATCAGTTTGTTCCTTGTTTTGGATTAAATTTAAAAAAAAACAGGCTGCTTGCCTAATGATATCGCGGTTCATCTAAGTGACATTGCTGTGGGCAGGTTTGGGATCGATTCCCGCTTGCATGAGATGTGATTGGTTGTCTGTCTCTATGAGTGAGTGGAGTCTGCCTTCCAGTTCAAGAAATGAATGTAAAAAATGAATTACAATGATGCGACTTATATGTATATTTTTTCTCTTCCTTGTGCATTGTTTAGTGAGTGCGACTTATAGTCCGCAAAATACGCCCCCCTAACATGACTGTGCTATTACTGCACAGTGAGTCATCTCATCATCCAATTTCACTGCCCCAGGCTTTCTGGTAAACAATATGCAATACAATACCAAGAGGTCCTGGAAAATCAAACAAAATTGTGGGCTTACGACTCTATCTAGAGACGATTGTTTTATTTGGGCCTTTGGAGGATAGAAAAGCTATTGCTTTTAGGATGTCCCGTTTAATTTAGTTCAGGGGTGAGCCATTTCAGACAAGACGGACGCCGAGATAAAAAGGCAGCAGGGAATCTCCGGTCGGGCCGACCGATGCTCTCAGCTCATAAAACAAAATTGGCAAGCTGGCAAGCGGGCCAGCAGGTAAATCCCAAGGAGGAAGAGAGGGCTGCTGAGACCACAAACAAAGAAAACATCTATCTCACCTCTCTGCCACGTCTAGATAAAGTGACTTGACTCGCGGCGATCCATAGTTTTTTTCATTCTCCTTCCAGTGTGAATAGATCTTGTTCAAGGTTGTAGTGACAATGTGGAGAAACTGACAGGGCTTTGGATTGGACTTCCAATTCCATCACTGTCAGCAAATGCTTATTCCATGGGTGCCGAATAACGGGTGCTGAATACGGCGAGCGTTAAGGTCCAATTGGTAGATTTGAGGTTAGGGATCGAAATCTATAACTGCAAAAGACTTTTTGGAGATCTGTAGTAGTAAATCTTTCAGCAAAAAAGTTTGAGCACCCCTGAGTTCGACACAAAGAGCAAAAATATCAAACTGTAAGACTCATAGAGCCACACCACAAAGTTATCTGCAAAAAACACAGACTCACACACACAAAAACACATACATAAAACCATGTTATTTACCATAATGCTTTTTCTCCTTTATTTTTTATTTTTTTGAATGGGCCCTTATGAATTTGAGTGTGTTTTAAGTGAAAAAAATATGAGAAATGTGTGTACGTACAAAATATGATATGAAGCAAAACATGTCTGTGTACTTAAACCCCGTGTCTTAAGTATTGTTTCCGGTTTGAATAAGTAATGTTTTGCCTCTTTGTCGGTGTGTGTCTCCCCACTTTAGTTTATATTTTGTTTACCTTGTACCTGGTTTCTATTATTTGTATGGTTATTTTTCATGAAATGTGCTCATATGGCTCGAGAGCCACATGTTTGCCATTCCTGGCCTATTCGAAGCTTCCCAAGGCAATACGTGAAATGATCTAGTTCTATTTTGGAACCAATTTGACATGACATCATCAGCTGTCTGACAAACGAACACCTGGAGACCAAGTCGGTCGGGGAGGTCATTATCTACGGCGTAGCTACGTCTGCACACAACTGTCATTAGCCTGTCCATCAATCAAGTCAAAAGCTTTTATTGTCATTCTATGCAGAGAGTCGTTAGAAAGGGATAAGCATAGAGACAGACCAAGAAACATGGCATGTTTGATCCAAAAAAATGTATTACGCGGATCACTTGTGGAATTTTCTGTTGCTTTTTCATCCAATGGCGAAACCGTGAAGGTTGCCAGGCAGCGCCGAGACTGACAGAGGCTTATCCGTGATCTCAAGGTGCAGGAATTTGAAGGAGAAATCTTAAGCCCGAACATCATAGGTGGGGACTCAGTTCAAAAGAACAGAAAGAGGGGAAGTCAATTTAAAGTGACAAGACCATGAGGAACACCTTAGCAAAACACCAGTTGATTTGTGCTCATCTGAAGACATCAATAATAACCAAACAAATATTGTTGTATATAAATACACGTTATTGGGGTTGGTGGACGGGTGGGTTTTCTTTTTGTGCGTTTTAAAGCCCGATGTCTCCCACTTGGCTCCTTGGTGGGACCCATGTGTTTGGGATTTGTCATCAATTCATGTCTGTGTACTTAAACCCCGTGTTTTGGTATGTCTTTTGGGAGTATTGTTTCCCTATTTGAATAAGTAATGTTTTGCCTCTTTGTCAGTTTGCGTCTCCACACTTTAGTTTTTATTTTGTTGAGTTTGACCCGGTTTTGATTATTTGTATGGTTATTTTTTTATTAAAAACCTAATTTGTGTACCATTTTTCTGTTTCGTGCCCCTGGGTTCCACTTTGAAGGCAATTCTTAACAACTGTGAACCATTTCTATCTCATGAGAACTAAAATAGTATTTGATCTTGTAAAGACACAAATTTTAATATCCAAAATGTTTCAAAGTAACTATTATTTTGTGAAACAATATCATGCCATTCATCATGCAGCAATTTTTGATTTTCATAGACCATGAAAATCTGCTAGAGCAGACCATGCATTAAATGAGTTTTTGGGTCAATATGGAGTCAATTTGGGTTGACACAATAGCTATGATAAATGATACTGTAATCAAGATCCACTTTTTTTGGTCATTAGGGATTTAACTCGTTTTAACAATTGCTTCCTTAACTAATTGACCTTGAGGACCATTATGCAATGAAATAACACACAATTGAATGCAGCTATCTTGAAAAAAAGGAACATCACGAGCATTCCATGTGTTATGACAAAAGAGTCACCTTTTTAATGATTTCAGGTTGACTTTCGTCTTTTCGCGACGCCTCATTTCCCCGTCACAGACGAGAGAGACGTTGACGTCGAGGATAGGAATGGCCAACATGGCGGAACATTTCTGGAGGTGTCATTAATATGCCACAGTTTATAGTTTGCACTAAAACTTAAAACATATGGATGATTAAGTGTTTTCTCATTTTAATGACACATGCCCCGAGGGCTAACTTGTGCAACTGATAAACCGTTGAGGTGAGAACTGTTATTTTGTGAACTCTCAGGAATGCTTGTTGTGAGTTAACTCATTCATCGCCAGCCTAGGGATCTTTATGGAGGTATTCTATGTGACATAATGTAAAAATAAGACCATTTTGCAACGAAAATCTAACAAGGTTACCTACACTTAATGACATCTGTCATCGTTGTAATGCACAATTTCCTACCTGACATAACTACATTTTTAAGCATATTTCTGTTGGGATCCGCTGATCTATATTATCATGGAAATCATACAATCAGATGCCGCAGCTTTAGCTGTACTTGTGCAATCCAATGCGCTCCAATGCAATAACACAGGCAATAAATCTCTCTTGGGATATATATGGAGCTTTTTTTTCTTCACATGGATGCCAACAAAGACACCTTGGAAGGATTATTTAAAACTTGACTTTGTCAAGCTGATGTTGGTGGGATTTTATATATTCATGAATCATTTGGAGTCTTATAGAGCCTGTCAAAGTTTCAATGACATATGCCCATTCACATGAATGGAAAAAGTTGAATACTGGATTTCAGGTAGAATATTTATTAACAAAAAAAACATCATCACTGAATATCCTAGAGTAAAAAATGCATACAATATACTTATTATTTTACATTAAAAGGGTATAAAGATATACTTATTCTCCTTTCATGTGAAATATTTTTAATATTCAACAAAAAATATCACAAAATATCCCAGATTTTAAAAAATCCAGTATGTATACACAGCAATTTTTTTAAACATTTTTTTTTACAAACTTACATTATAAAAATATATTCATTCTCTTTTCTAATGAGCCATTGGTGGAAATATACATGATTTACCTGCTTCAAATTGTTATGACCAGGAACCAGTTATACAATTTGTGTATATGGCATGCCTTTCAGGTCCTGTTTGCATGGGAGGGGTTCGCATTGTGGTCTAACCACCCGAAAGCGAGAGGCAGCTGATGGTGGAGCTCAGCCTGCATTTTTTCGAAGCCTGGCGGGCCTTCGCGGATATCAGCGGCGGCGGGGAGGCGGCGACAATGGGATTCCTGGCCTTCTTATAACTACTCCTCAGGCTGTCTTGTTTGCTCTCTGAGGTGCTACTAGTGTCCTTGGAGGACCACCCTTCCGGGCAACAAAGACCCCCCCTCAGGCAGGAGCCACACAGGAGCCGAGCCATCGCTCTCCTCATTTCGCCGCTGCCCAGGGCGTAGATAACGGGATTGAGTGCCGAGTTCATCACGGCCAATGAGATGAAGATGTCGGCGCTGAAGAGCGCTGAGCACCGCCGGGATGCGCAGAAGAAGTCCAGCAGTAGCAGAAGGAAAAGCGGACCCCAGCAGAGCAAGAAGACCCCCACGATGATAATCAGCGTCTTCAGAAGAGCCAAGGATCGCTGGCGGCAGCGTGGCAATTGCGTGCTTTTGTGCACGTGGATGTAGATGGCGCCGTAGAGCGCGCCGATGGCCACCAGGATGGCCATGAAGAGGAGAAGGGAGAATAAGATGTAATTTTTGGAGTAGAGTGGGAGAAGGGTGGAGCATCTGTCCAGACTGCACATGCAGTTCCAGCCCAGCAGGGGGAGGAAGCCGATGACCAGTGCCAAAGCCCAACAGAGGGCCACCAACCCGTAAATACGGAAGTAGGCGCCCCGAACCGATTTCTGAGGCAGGGGCCTTGTGATCGTCATGTAGCGCTCCACGGCAATTAGCAGTAAACTAAAAATGGAAGCCGCTAAGGCCACAAAGAGCGTGCCCTCGCGGAAAAGCCAAAGCGCCGGGCTCAGGCGGAAAGTCCGACCGCCGGACATGCAGATGTTGAGTAGGTAGGCGACGCCGGTCAGAAGGTCGCTCAGCGTGATGTTACCGATGCAGACGTAGACCCATCGCCAACTGCGACGAATGCGGGAAATCACGGCCATCAAGACCAGGGAGTTCTCTAAAATGATGAGGACGCTGATGCAGAGGAAGATGATGGCGCTGGTGTTGATGTGGTTCGTGGAGTTGGACACGGTCCGGTTCTTCAGACGACCTGTGTGGTTGTAATGGCGAAGGATCACCTGGCTGATGTCAGAGATGGGTGAAATGGATGCGTTGATAAGGAAAGTGGAAAGGTGATACAAGTGAGGGCATGAAGATGAGGAGGTCAGGGAAGAGAAAAAATCCATGTTCAGAACTAGGTTGGGGTGACTGTGAGGGAATGAATGGCACACTTTTGTCCCACTTGAATCACCTGATAAGATGGAGAAAAAAAAGTATGAGTGCAAATAAAAGGGGAACTGATACCTGGGTGCTTCTTTTGAAGGATTTCTAACTAAAATCAGCAATAGCGTGTGGTTTAAATCCCACTATAAGGCAAATACAAAATATTTTTTACCTAAATTTTGCTAGTACACCTTGTGTTTAATGAGCTTATGAGCTTACACCTATTTTGCTGAAGCATAACTGTATTCTATTACAGTATACAGTATATGGTTCCGGTTAAATGCTCAAGAAGCACGTTCATAATTCATCAAATCCATAAATAAAACAAATAACAAATCAATAAAAAAGCAATTACATTGTTACAAAAAACAAAAAAAACAAAGCTCAACGCATTCCAATGATGTACTACAATCAGTTGTGCCATGTTCATATGAATAATTTGTATTATTGATGATGCACCTCATTATCCGCTGTGCTTTGTCGTCCGAAAAATACGCTACTATATTTAAATTTAATAGGCTATATACATCAATTCCGTTAGTCATATTGAAGTTCAAACTCTAATTGCTCAGATGTATTGTTTTCCTTACAAAGTACTAAAAAACCTGCATATATTCATAAACGTTTAGGCAATTTGTTTCAATTTCTTATTGAAAATGATGTACTTTTAACCACTTTTCCCAACCACGCTTATTATCATTTAAACCGTGGATTAATAATTCAGCAGTTCTTTAAAAAGCACGATTATGAACTCAAAGTGTGGGTCAAATCCGCCTTGCGCTTCCTCAATGGCACTTTGCCAATTTAAAAGTCATCATTTAAATGCCTCCCTCATGTGGTGAACACAGCATGGACCAAAAACACATGCAGAGGGCATTTAAATCGCAACAGGGTGCTCTTGAACTATTTCTTGTAAAGCAAGTGGCAGGCACAGCAAAAGTGTGGATAGAAACAGGCGAAACCACGTGAAGCAAAAAAATGAATACGACGTCTATCGGAAATCGACCTTTGTTATGCAAAATCCATTTCTCAAATGTAGTCTCGGCATTAACAGCTTTATTCATTCTCCAGAAACGAGACAAAACGACATCACCCGGGACAAATTTGAGTGAATCATTTAAAAAACCCAGCTCTTTGCAATGTGCATGAAACTGAATTGCGATTTTTTTTGTATAACTTTATAACTTTATTCATCCCGTATTCGGGAAATTTTGTTGTCACAGTAGCAAGAGGGTGAGGATGCAGAAATGGGAAAGTCATTTTAGACATAAATAGATAGGTAATAAGTCATTTAATAAATAAATACATGAATAAATATATAAATAAGCATGTTGCTGCAATGAGGGTGCAGCAGTCTATTGCTGAAAGAGCGTTGGAGGGGTTCTTTGGCAATTTGTTGTTATTATATTAATCAATAACCAAATATTGACTTTACTTACTGTGGCTGGCAGTGGTTAGGATGCTGAAGTCATGAGAAAGTGCTCTTGTTGCTGACTCTTGATTTCTGTGGCCCATTTTTTGATAGGGAAGTAACCCACAGTAAGTTAACACCCATCACACGTGTGTGATATGCAACAAAGATTGCCACTGTGTTGTCACATTTCTTGCACCACATCATAAAAGTGCTTGAAGTGAATCGGATGCATTTCATCTGTTAGGAGGACATTCAAACTGTCACTTTTGTGCACCGTTTTTTGTGTCCTGCATTGTGCCTAACATGAGTTCCCACAGGATCTTTCACTATGACTATTGTCCCTGTTACCCAATAAATGGCGTCTTTCAAAATGTGCACACGGCCATTTAAAAATGACTCAAAGCTTTTGAAAAGGAGTGGAAAGCATCACATTTGCTCTTACGAGACAACGGCAGAGAACGTCAACATCGGCCAGAGGCAGTGGACACCCTGAATTGTTGGCCAGCCAACCAACCGCAGGTCATAAGGAGAGAAAAAACCATTCCCGCTCACACTCATAGCTATGGGCAATTTTTTTGAGTGTCCAAACATCTTATCATGCATGTCTTTGGAATGTAGGAAGAAACTGTAGCACCTAGAGAAAACCCACACAGGTCTTTGGAGAACAAGCAAACTCCACACATTTGGACCAAGCTGGTTTTCAACCCAAGTCCCCCACTCTGGGGCCAACGTGCTAGACTCAGGTGTCAGACTGCCCTTTTACTTATTGATGCATTTTTAATGTGTCGCAAAAATATTTAATGAGGGTTGGATTGATTCAGACATGGCATATCATTGCAGGCCCCACTGCAATTAACATATATAAGAAAATAAGCATGGCAAAATATGAGCAGTCCAAGTCCAATAAGAGTAAAGCAAAAAAAAAAAAATCCCTGCCAAGTGGTTCACCGATACTAACTAATATCAGTACTCAAAATAACATAATCTGGTCGCTTACCTAGACATGTGATCTTGTTCAGAAAAATAAAATAAATATTATTGCCTGCACAGACAATTTCCCATTAATGGGAATTTGCTGCCATCTTATGGCATCAGTCAGAGCCCATAATTGTTTTTGATTAAATGAACACAATTTTCCTTCCAAAAAAAAAAATAACATCATACTTAACATGAGTGTTTCACAATAGTTGACTTATCGCCCGAAACCATGATAAATTACTGTTGGATTGTAACCAACCGCTAATCTATAAGAAAAGCAAAACATCTTTGGTCGTAAACCCTTTCAAAATGATGTAAAATGATTGATAATTCAAAGCAATAAATATATACACAGGTTGGTTGAAAAGACCTCCCAATTTTAAAATACTTATATTCACATGTTCAAATATTCTTCCCATTTTGTACAATGATGTATGCAATTCATTTATGCCAGCAAATATATTTATGATAAAAGGTGGAAAAAAATTAAAACTTAAGTTCTTAACTATTTTAAAATAGGGGTTTGCTTTTCAATCACCCAGCAAATATAAAGTATGATTGCTGCTGTATACCCATTCAGAAAGAATTTAAAGTGCTTAGGTTTTAGCCAGCTGCCATCAATAATCATATCAACTCAGTTTATATTGTAGTTGTCTCTTGTATAAGAGACAAGTAGTAAAAAAAGTGAGTGTCTTTTCATGGCTACTGAAGAACTACTCAGCAGTGTGTTTCATATTTCTGGCATCCGTGACGTCCAACGGTAAAGCTAAAAGCTCCAAGCGATTCTCTGTCACAAAGAAGACGGCAAGGTCTCCTGGACAGGACTCTGGAGTGTTTCCTCATTTGGCATCAAAAGGGATCGCGTCGAGTCTCCTCCGCTTGAGGCATTCTGCTCCTACAGACGGCAGATATTGCGATTACACAAATGCAAAAAAAATATGAAGTAAAAAAATCCATTCATTGGCTCTTACCTGCACATCCTCTTTACATGGAGTCTGTGGGTGTTTGGATGGCGTCCTTTCTCTGGTCTTGTCTTTCAGTTTGGTCTTTGTTTCAGCATCAAGCCGTGGCGCCACAGCACTTGCGCCTCTTTCTGTCTTATCCACCTCTGTATGCTCATCCGACTCAGAGTCTGTCGGAGGATTAAGCACATCCTCATCCCCTTGCCCTGCTTCAAAGCGTCTTGCACGCCGTTTTCCGTCCAACTTGTGTTGGCCGTGGGAAGAAGCCGTGGTACGCAAAGTCTCCACGACTATCCTTGCTGGCTCTTTTGGGGCTGCGTTGAGTCGCGAGCGGCAAGACTGATTACTCTCCGTTCGGGCCTCATCTCCACTGACGTGGGTGCAATGCCGCGACATGTCCCCTCCACCTATGTAACCCCGGTTCTCAATTTCTTGGATATACCGCTGCTCTGTTGGTGGAAGAATTGGATCCCTTCTACGACTCTGTAAAGGTGCAGTGATGCCGTACCGGAAAACTGCCTGTACAGTTCCATACATGAAGACCTGAAAAATATGATGCATTTGTTAGATTAGTCTTGACTGTCCCTTCTCTTAAGTTGACAAATATCTCCGACTGCAACAAATGGGCTAACGAGTAACAGAAAAATTCCACTTTACCACAATGGCGAGCACAATGGTGAGGAGAACAGGGATCTGAAGGGTAATGGGGAGGTCATGTAGGAGCGCCCGGAGAAACTCGCTTATGCCAAGCCCAATGTGTTTCAATGGCTCCGTCATGATGGTTGTGATAGTAACTGAGATTGCCTTGACAGAAGCAAACATACTGAATTAAGGCACATTGAAAACAAATAACTGCTTTCTGATTGGCTCATTTGGTACTTTGAATCCATCTGAAACTTTGTGGATGAGTTGAATCAAGTT
Organism: Stigmatopora nigra; assembly: GCF_051989575.1. Taxonomy (NCBI): domain Eukaryota; kingdom Metazoa; phylum Chordata; class Actinopteri; order Syngnathiformes; family Syngnathidae; genus Stigmatopora; species Stigmatopora nigra. The sequence continues at coordinate 6,280,289 of NC_135512.1, forward strand.
AAAATTCTATCCGGTTTTGCCCCACGCTTCTCTCCAGGTATTCCAACTTCCTACCATATTAGGAGTACGTATATGTACATCAGGTGAAATACATAATGGAAATACTGCAAAATGAGGACTAGGATTGACTCGAAGTATAACCCACACCCTGACAAGATAGGATTCAACTCAACCACATAGACAAACGAAACAAAAATATTGAAGGCTGGGTGTCAAATTTTGATTTGCAACAAATGTTACCTTGGTGGGAGGCACGAGTAGAATAGGGTCGACCATCAGAATTTCATAGTATCTCTTACAAGGGTCGTCCTGCAGTGTCCACGTGCTTCTGAACCACTCTGTAGCAATGTTAACAAAAATATTATGAGTTCCGTCATTAAGTCCATCGGCAGTGTTACCAGGCACTGTTCTCTTCCAAAATTTTTGCACCTAGGACCTAATCAAAACTTATTACTAGTACTTATAGTACTTATGTTGACCACTTATTTATCCATTACAATTTTGTGGTTATTATTTATCATTGCTATTTAGTGATTATTTATCATGACGATATATTGATGTGTTTGCTTGTTTGTCTTTGCGTCCATAGACTCAGCGAGTGGTGCAACTTGGCGCTGAATGTCTAAAAAAAACAAAGAACCCATCCTGGACTGCAGGTGGGACAAGCCCACTTCACTCTGGACACTTGGACTATACTTATATATTCACTTCTTATGTATGCACTATGTGGTGAAAGCTTGAAATCTCATGATATTTGTATAAAGACAATAAAAGCATTCACAAATGCCACAAATATATACTATTATTCTTTCAACATACCTTTCAAACTATCACGCCAATCCATTGTCTTTACTCCGGTGCATTTTTCGTAGTTTTTATCCATTTTCACAATGTTGTTTTGGTGCTCAGCAAAGGCAATCTGGAAGAAAAAAAATGCCTTCAAATTATTATCCAAGCAGAAGGCTACTGTTAACAGATTTAATCATGGAGGGAAAGTGCTTTACCTCACCTTGTACAGATAAAACCAGTTCCATGCAATACTAACTATGAAGCAGATGGAAAACATCCGTTTGAACTGCACGAACCAGGAGATGCAGGACCACAGCTGAGTGCAGATGATGGCCACCAGGATCAAAATAAAACTGGCCAACTAAAGTGGGGACGAGATCAAATAAAACACTTTGTGAACACTTTAAAGGAGTCTGAATGAAAAGTCTGCTTAAATATTTGCAACCCACAATGCCAATGGGCTGAGCCTAAAAGTTTGGTCTAAAAATGGAACAAAATATCCATAGCTAATATCAAATGAAAGATAACATTATCCCATAAAAAAACATAATAATTCATGTACAACCCTTCAAAAAGACATTTTATAGCCCTATGGGATATATCAAACCAAACTTTTGCTTAGGTACTAATACAAAACCATGAAATAAGCAGCATATTTATTTTCCTCATAGAGCCTAGTCATCAGCCATGCTTGCTATTCCCATTCCAATCACACAGTGCATTTAGGTCACGAGGTTCGGGTGAGATAATCTAAGAGTTAAAGTGCAATTGCCCGTTTAGATTTTTTTTCGGTATCTACTTCCTCTTCTTACCTTCAAAAGCGTGTCCAGCTCAATGCCAAAGGTGTCTTCAAAATGCCATATCCAGGCGCTAGAGTCATGTGGTCGAACATTCACCAGTACCTGACTGATGGCACTGTCCAGAGCACCTGATCTACATCCATCTTCTCCACGGAGAAAGCTTTGAATCTCTGCTATTTCTTGTCCAGATAGTCGGATTGTAGCGTCGTAGTCTATGCTGTCTTTAGGCTGTGTGGAAGAGGCACAAATAAAGTTGGGGTCAAAGTGTAAATAAAATCAACAAGGAAAACTACCAATACTTCCAGTCCAAACAATGTGGATAAAAATAAATATGTGCTGAAACATTTTAAAAAATATATGTATATATAATTAAAAACAAACAACTCTAACAAAATTGTCAAAAAAGGATTTTTACCTCAACATTTAAAACTATCACATTTTTGGCAGTTGGTGTAAACTTTGTGATCATAATGATTTTTTTCATAACAACAAAAAGCAACATGATTAATGAGCATTTAAAAGAATGCACTGTAAAGAGAGCAGGCTATCATCCACAAAGGGATCACCGTTATCGATTTGTGGAACAATATGAAATTGTCCAAGTATAGAATGGGATGCACAGTGGCGGCATACCGTCGCAACTTGCAGCATGTCTTTCAAAAGCCTGCTGAGAAATCTTTTGAAAACAGGATTGCATGTGGGTTGCTCTGAGATGTGCTTCACAATCTTCTTCTGGGATTCAATCTGGAAAAAAGAATGATAATACAATTTTGTAATACGAGCTAAGTGATATGTAAATATTAATTGAAATAAAGTGGTGTAACATCACCAAGGATTGCATCTAGAATCTAGATGCTAGATCTAGTTTCTAGTACCATTAAAGGATCTAAAAAAAAGGGAAACCTCTAGTCTCCCTTCCTGGTGACTTTATTGGAAATCTTGCAACTTAGTAACTTTAAAGCCTCTTAGAGGTGGAAAAAGCAAACCTGAGTTTGTAAATCAGACAACTGTTGATGGCAAACTGTCAGCTCAGCTTGGCCAGAGTCGATGTGCTCTCCTCGTGGTTTTGGAACATCAACATGTTTTGTTGCTGTCTGCTACAAGAAACGTGGATACATAAATCCAATTCAAAATCCACTCGCTCATGTACTGCTTGCCATTTATATTTAAAATGTTGTTTGGTTAGTCTGGTGAAATCTTTCCAAACCTCGGCTGGCTTCCTCATGGTTTTGGTAGTTGCGTCGTAGTTGAGCAAGTCGTAGGGATCGAGCCATTCATCGTCCAGTTGCTGACTGGAAACCAGCGTTAAGTAGCCGAAGAGGACGATGAGTCGCATCGTGGCGATGTTTCCACTGCATGGAAACCTTAAAACCCAAGTTGTATTCAGTCGTGTTTGTGTTGATGCTATATTTTCCTCCGTGTCAATAGACCTGTCTTTTTCCGTACTTTCCTCCCCCGTTTCAAGTGTCGCATCTTTATCGCGTCATCATGCCTCTTGTTTTGACTTGCTTGTTTTAGGGGGCGTTACTAACACCGACTGTGCTAGAATTTGGGTTTTATTATTATCTTTTTGTTTTTCAAATTTATTTAATTTCTAAGCAAATTGAGCACATCTCGTAGCAGCACACATGTAATCCTGTTTTCAAAAGATTTCTCATCACTCTTTTGAAGGAAATATGGCAAATTCTGAATGGATTGAATTGAATGCTTTAATTGTCATTATGCAAGTATAGTGAGATTTAAGGCTTGACCACTTAAAGTTTTACATTTAGACTTGCTCAATCGGGGTAAATATAGATTGCATTGATATTTTCATTGATGACATTTGGCATTGATATACTACAAATGTTTTTTATTGAATTGGTTTGGCATTTACAAACTTATATTTGTACATGTTGTCACCAAGAAGGGCCTTAAAGTATTTTTCCACAACAATAAAATGAATTAAAATAACACTTGATATCAGCTGGATTCATTTTGGGTGGGTGATGAGTAGTGACTGCTTTTAAAATTAAAATGATACTAAATGATCTTTCACCAATCAGTGCATCACAGATCCATCCATTTACAAATATCTATTCATTGATGAAACTCAAACATTTTGGACAGTTTCTCATTTATTTTCCCTTTCGCCCTTTACCAGGATGTGCTCCTTTTTTGCCACCTCTAGCTTGTTTTCCCTTCCCTTTGCCACCCTTTGCTTTCTGCTCTTTCCTTTGTGCTCCGCGTGCATCTTTTTTCATGCGACTGTCTACCACTTTGAAAACACCTTTAACTCCAGCGGGCCGCCTCATTTTCTTCCCGACTCCTTTTTTGGCGACGACATAGGTCACTTCTCGCTTCTCTTTGCCAACGCCGGCCTTCTTGTAGATACTGACAGAAATAAAAACAAAAAGACCGTTAGCAACAATTTAGTCCAATGGACATTGCTGTGAGTTTCCCTGTGGTGCAAAGCCATCATACCTCTTTAACTGAGCCATCTTCTCTCTCTCAGAAATGTCCACCGTGTTCACAACTGCCTCAGCTTTTTTCTTAGCCTGCTCCATCTTCTTCAGCATCTAGTGAAAACCAACAAATATCCTTTTTTTAGTCAAAGTCAACTTTCATGTCAAACATGGTCTTATAGGCTAGTTTAAGGGTAAGCGGATTAAAAGTGCCCCAAAAGAAACCGGATAAATACACACAACATGACAAAAAGACACTCAGGAGATATAAGCGATACAGCAGTAATACAAAGTCAACAGTTTAAGGTGAATTAAATTAAAATGGTGACAGACTGGACTGCACTGTAAAGTGCATCGTAGTGACACTGTGCCAAGAACTCAAACGTTCATGATAGCCCATGCGTTCATAGCAGTAATATGAAGAGAAATGATCACGAGCTTACCCTCCTCTTTTTCCTGGCCTTGGCTTCAGCAACTCGCTTAATTGGCCGGGCGTTAATCTCCTTCCACTTCTGTTTAAACTCCTCCACCATCTCCTTGGAGACCGGCACTGGTTTCCTCCTGTGTTTGATCTCGTCCTTCAAGAACCACTCGGGCACTTCCCAAGTCTCGTCAGATGATGCAAACCTACAGAAACAAACCCGGGCCATTTTCCTCCCCTTCTTTTTATCATCCCCGACAGCATTTCACAGCTATTTGACTGTAGCTCCACACTTGCCTATGGAAAGAGTTGTCCACCAGGTCTCTGGCTTTCTTCTTGGACGTGGCAATCTGGCAACCAATGGCGAGGCCTTCAGCATCCAGGACGCGGGCTTTCTTACCTTTTAGTGAGAAAAGCACAATCCAATCCAACAATTTCAACATCAAACCGATTGAGCCAAATGTAATGGTTTCAAATCTCCAGTGGCCAATATTCACTCACTGGTGCTTTCAACTGGAACCACCTGGAGGGCTTGGTCGTCAGCATCATCATCATCAGCCCCCAGTTTTTGTTTTGCTCCAGCATTGGCCTGTTTCAATTTTGCAATGTATCTGGAAAAAGAATAAGGCTCCAATTACCGTAATTTCACGACTATAAGGCGCACCGCATTATAAGGCGCACCCTCAATGAATGACATTTTTTCCCATTTATAAGGCGCACTGCATTACTGCATTATAAGGCGCACTGTCTATTTTGGAGAAAATGTTAAAACAAAAATCTATCAGATACTTCCGAGACATTTGACAGAAATATTCCCTCCTTTTGCCACACGAGCAATGAAAAATGATATTAAACGACATTGAATTACTCTGCATCGTCACTGTCATCTGAGTTGCCGTCACTGTCTTCCGCAGCTTCCTTTGAGGGCTCGGAGCTTTCTTTATCAATTGGGGTGGCCTCCTTCTCTTCCTCCTCCTCCTCCTCCTCCTCCACTTCCTCAGCTTTCCTCTTTTTGCCTTTACCTGAAATAAAAGAAAGAAATTCTGCTGTACCAATCTATAATAATAATAATGACATTATTTGTGTTCAGCGACTTTCTAAGACATCTCACAGCAGATTTACAATTGAAGGGAGATTTCTAAACAAATGGTTATCAAATTACAATTTAAAGCCCAATAAACCCTAGAAGTGATGTTTCACAGATAAGTCTTTTCAATAATTTCAAGGCTTGTGTTTGTTTAAAACTAGCAGCAACCTTTACCTGGTTGCTGGTTTTGAAGAAACAGGGTTTGCCTGAGCTCACTCTCAGCATCTCCTTCCAGTTTAATCTCAGAGAAAATGTCCTACAAGACAAAATATGAACTGTACATGAATCCAAAGCTCATTTCCAGATAAGAAACCATTGAGCTTTTCTACATAAGACTTCAACAAACCTTGCTGAACCACAAGTTGGTTTCACGGGCTGTCTTCTCATCTTTTCCTTCAAATTCCACCAATAAGCCACCCCCCTCTGGTTCGTCGCCATCATCCTTTACAACCTCCTCTTTCTTGGCGGCGATGGCTCTGAAAACAGAAAGATAAGGTATTAGAAGTCGGTTTTCGACCGGTAAGGTTTGTGCACGAAAAAAGGACGATAAATGTAAATGCAATTGAGTGACGACGAAGCATTTCATTGGACTCTTCTGACTGACTTCTCTTTCTTCTCTTTCCTCTTCAACTTCTCCTGTCTGCGTTCCACCTCCTCCATGTCTTCAGCATCCAAATCCGAGGCCAGGGATACGTTATCTGCTTGATCCTCGTCGTCAGACAGATAGAAGTCGTTCTCGCCTCCGTCTTCTGCTAGAAAGTCTGCTGCTTTCATGTCGCCCTGGGAAATATCAGTCAGCGCCTGATAGGTAGAAAGAAAGAACAATTGTTAATCAACACTAGCCCTCTGATTAATCATTTCCAATTTCAAATTCTTTTATGTATGTTTAAGTATTACAATAATACAATAATCATAAAAAGATGGAACCAGACTCGACCGATTTATTTTTCCCACTGATCGTCATTTTGCAAGACTGTCCTGTCTTTATAAAATAACTACTTATTATGTATTACTTTTAATGATCATTTATTTGTGTGTTGTTGTTGTTATTTGTGCACTTTGTGGTGAAGCTTTAAATCTCATTATAATAATTATTGTATAATAAAAGCATTCGATTGAATACCACTAACAAAATGTGACTCTGACTGAGTTTCAAATAGTTAGTTCAAGTTTTACCATCTTGTATGAGCTCCAAGAGTGTTTTATACCATTTGTGTGCTCCACTCTTTGTTCATTTTAAATGCATCAAGAATGATTGCACACCATTTTGACACTCATTCATGCGTCGTCGTCATCAAATTGAGAACGATCAAAAAAATTTAAAAAAAGTGTCCAATGTCATGCGCACAACTGTGTTACAACCATCACCTTATTCTTATTGATGGTGAGTAAAGAGAACAAGCAGATATCGTCGTTGTCAGCAATGGAGACACCTGGCAGATCCATCTTGAGCTCCACCCTCTCCCTCTGCTTCCTCCGTTCTTTCAGCAGTTTACGCTTCTTCCTGAAAAAAAACGCAAACACACAAATATTATAACATAACAGAATTGACAGTATAGCCACTCCACCGACGGCTAATTAGAGCAAAGAGTATACAGATTAGATCCAGTCAGCTGCTTATTAAAAAGAACCTGCACATCTGCAGAAGAGCCAAAGGGCAACCAGCTTGACAAAGTACATATTGTCAATTTCACCTCATAAAGGTTCTCAAAAATAATGTTTTTTTTAAACTGCCATTTTAAAAAGATACAAGAAACAATCTGAACAAAAGGGCATGACTTCACACCTACAAAAATAGGCATTTCATTAGAGCTTTAACCAGATGTGTCATACCGTTTGAGATCGGCCACTTCATTTGCTTTCAGGTCGGCCAGTTTCTTCTCCATTTCTTCTTCCTCGTCAGCCTCCTCCTCTTTTTCTTCCTCTTTGTTTTTCTTCTTCGGCTCGTCATCGGAATCACCCCCCTCTCCCTCATCAGAACTTGAAATAAAGCGAGAAGGTTGACGACGATTAGCATCGAATACACCTTGACAGAGCTCCTACATGATTCTGGCAGACTGTACCTGATTTCTTGGCCAAGATCCTTGGCCTCCTCCTTGAGTGTCTTGGCTAAGTATCTCCTTAGTTTTGATCTCCAGTTCAGCAACATACTGGATTGGGAAAAATAGAACAAACAAATGCCGCATGTAAAATTCTGTAACTATGAGAATATCACGATTTGGCACTTGGGTCTGAATATTTTACCGGAGGTCTTTCCGTCCCAAAACTTTGATGTCACGACAACACTCCTTTATCTCATCGGTGGTGCTGCTGTGAGCCTCGAGCACTGGATTGTCAAACGTGATCTAAAAAAAATACATAAATGAACAAAGTGCATGACCAAAATCCTATAAAAAAAAGTTTCAATCAAAAACATAGTGCATCACGGGAGACCTCACCTCACTGGCTTTGCCCAGAAAGTCAATGGGGTTATCAGCTTTTACAAAGCTCATAAGAGTGTAACTATGGAAAAGTGTCAGGTCGCCATCCGCGTATCCCTCTGCCTGTGTACAAAAAAAGCAAATCTTGTACAATATTGCACCAGAAAGTCACAAAAACAGTAGCCTGTGAAATAAGGACACAATGGCAAGTAAAGAACTAACTACCCAGTCATCTACATTTTTGCTGTCGTTACTGGTGTCAATGCATGTCTTGCAAACATAGAAACACTGTATTACAATATTATATATTTTTTCCAGTATGTGACCCACTCTCATTTTTGTTTGGAATCAGATTTGGGTTCAAAATGGCAAGTTTCATGTTTACAAACAGTGAATCAGAGAAAATATTGTTCTACACATACTGTACCTTTGGCTTCTTATCTGGAACCAGATCTTTCACAGTTTTGGCTTGCACCTCCACCTCTTTAAATGCATATTTGGCATCAAAGAACTTTGCATCAATTTTGTCTGGCGCTAGAAATCCTGATGTAAAGAACGGATATAAAAAAATACTGTAAATTCACCGCTCCCGGTGCACACATTATTGTAATGTTGCATTAACAACATCTTTTGGATGACTTGGTGATTTAAATTTCATCAAAATCTGCTACCGACCCTGGCAAATAACAAATATCTCAGCAGATTCATTCCTAGATGCTTGGGGTTTGGTGGCTTGAACCTTCTTGAATAACTGCTGGAAGATCCACAGGAGTGGCTGGTAGTCCTTAGAACGAAACACCTTGGTGACAAAAGTGCCCCCCTTAGCCAAGAACTCAGAGGCCAACTTCAAGGCCATTAGAGTCAGATGGGCTGATGGAAAAACAAACAACATTTTGAGAACTTGGCCCTCACGTGCGACATACAATTTAGACATGTTCAGTTCATGATTTGCAAAAAGTATGGATTTTCCATTTGTTAGAACTATAAGGCGTTTTCATAGTCTACTACTAAAATAAACTAATCAATTCTATTTAATCTCGATTATGTCTGGAAACATATTGACATGGTACTACCGTGCACACGTTGGTAGCGTTAAATAACTCTTTAATTACTACTTCTTTTAAATCCAATTCACCAAAACTAATGACGAGAGACAACTACCACATACCCTGGGAAAATGCATCATACTGCCAGTTGGCTCCTACATTTGGCGCACCATCATTGAGCACAACATCAACCTTCCATGTCTGTAGCTCTTTTTTCAGAGCCTGCATGTGGAGAAAAAAACACACATCATGAATCGGAGGCCAAACGATCCAATTGCCAGAAGAGAACACCATTTTATATCTTCATATCATAAGCATATTTTAAGGTCATGGCTATCATCCAGCACCCCACATTTCACCACCCAAGCAAGACTTACCTGTCGGCATTTTTCAGTAGTAATGTCTTCTTGTAGGGTCACTACATTGGGGATGGGCCTAATGGGAACCAGATCAACACCTGAAAATAGAATTATGTACACTTATGAAAATAGAAAAAATAAACTACTTTAAGCTGCACTTCAAATTCACTCACCAATCACAAGGCTCGAAACGGGCATAAATTTGGACGCCACTTGTAACCTGCAAAATAGATGAATCGGACAAAAAAACAGTTAGTTATGATATCATTCTATTTTTGTCATAAAAAGAGAGAATGAGTTAGCATGTGGACAGGTGACTAACCATCCACCGGGAGCAGCACATAAATCTACCACAGCTCTAGCTTTTTGTAGAAATTGAAATTTTCGGTTGAGTTGGATGAGTTTGAATGACGAACGAGACCGATAACCTGTGAATGACACCAAAATTAGGGATTCTCTCATATGGCCTTCTACTATTCTTGTTGTTAGCTAGCATAGCTGGTATTCCTAAAAAAAATATATGTTTTTGTTATCCGATTTATTTACCTGTTTCCTTAGCTAAGTGATAGAATTTATCCTTTCGGGTCTTTCCAACTTTGAGCTTCTTCCCCATATTTGCGTCTGATTTACGTCTGAATTAAACAGCAGTAAAGTAAACTCAGGCCAAGAAAGAATACATTTACATGCGACGAAAACAACACGTGTAGGAAAAACCAGTCGCACATAATCTAAGTCATGCACATTGTCTTCCTCGCCTGAAGATAATTAGCACCAATGCGCCATAGCGCCCCTTGCTGGTTCCATCCCGTTTACACATTTTCATGAGCAAAAAATACCAACTTTCTAGTTATAGTTCAAAGTACACAGATGGATACTATTAATTGACAAATTTGTAATGTAAGTGAATGTTTTAAGAATTTAAATGGCACATTCTGTTGGTCCACCTTGGCTTTAACTGTTTCGACAAGGAGAATAATTTATTTTTTAGGAACCTTCAGTTAATCTTTCAGAAGAGTGACAATAAACACCACCACCACCACATAAAAAATTCTGAAAGTTAGTAAGTGTTGTGATTTGACACATTTTATTAATGATTCCTTTCACCAGCAACCCAGTATGGCAAGGCTGCTGACTTTCCATGGAAAATATTTTGAGGCAGCAGCTTTCAGAAGGGCCTATTTCTTGATCGAGTGTTGATCAATCCCAGGACAGAGAAAGCGCTTGCTGCAGCCGTGACTAAACTGATGGCCCCGATGGCCCTTGTCGCCTGGCAACAAGAGAAAGGAAGCAAAAAGGTTATTTTATTATAAAGTTTAAAACAAAATGTTCTGGCACACTTTTAGTGTGTTCCTTTTTTGTATGAAGTCATGTCAATACAATCACCTGCTCCGACACCCCCTCTCCGTAGCGCAGCAAGGTGACAAAGTGCTCACAGTTACTCCCCAGGAGGTCATAAGAAACCTCCTGGCCAATCAGGATTTGCGCTCGCTGGATGATCTCATAGACTGGCAGGGGCGTGTGGTTGTGATCGTACTTATTGTTGACACGATAGGAATCACTTCCCACCACCTCTTTCAAAAGTTGCATGCGCACCACCGCTTTCCGGCTGAAGACAGACTTCACACTGGACATGGCGGCAGCCTGGCTCTCATCTGGACGAAGGATTGGATTAAGGCATAGTTTAGTTTAGGAAAAAAAATGTTTGTATTGACCTATAAAAGCAAATTAGTACATGCATCGCCCTCATGTTTCTTGATGAAATACCAAAATTGCAGATTTTCAATGCTTTTAAACACTCAATCAGCTTTTGTGAATTTTTGTTTTGGCCGTTGTGAAATAAATTGAATTGTATTGCTGAACAAAAAGTTGCTGCGAGCTTTTAATTTTATAACACAAATGTGACAGCAGGCCATGGATTAAACATGCCTATTTTTTATGTCAAACAACCTATTTATTTATGTCTAAAATGTATTTTCTTGTGTCTGTATTCTCATCCTCTATACTACTGTGACAGTGAAATTTCCCAAATATACGGGATGAATAAAGTTATCTAATATAATATAATCTAATCTAACTCGAAGGAATATGTGTGATGAAAGAAGAGTACTGACCCACAGGTGTCAAATTGATGATATAACCATCTCCCAAGTAGAGTGCCCAATGCTGATAGGCCGGCCTAAAGATCTCAATGAGGTCCCCAGGCTGGGGGTCACCAGAGGGGTCAACAGGGTCAATAGAGGCCATCTACACACACAATTTGGACAGTTGACCTAAAAAAAAGTAACATCAAGGCATTTGTTTTGTTTAGTATATCTTTTCAAATACAGCTGAATCTTAATATATTTGAATACTGTGTAAAATGTATTTCATTATTTATTAAAAAGGACAAAACTGTGCTTTAGTTTAGTTATCTATAATCTATATATTTGACCATTACAGATAAAAGTATCAAATTCAACCTTTCAAGAAGTTAAAGTAGTGAATTTTTAAATAATATATAGAGGTGGACTTTCAAAATGGGACTAGAAATTGTAAATGAACATATTTTCTTATGTTGAATTAATTAAAATGATGAATTACATGTGTGAGGGGCATCAAATTTGACATGAATTTCAACTTACACTAGAGCTTTGTTGTTGTTTATCCATCCCATAACATGCTTCCACAGGTTCTGATGAGGAAAAGCAAGTGTTCAACAGTGACTTGACTGCTAAATAAACACCACATCAAAAAAAAGGATTTTATTCTACCAAATTTATCATATCACATTATGAACTACTGTGAAAAAAATCCGCCATTAGATTAGTTGTTTTAACAATGTTATGTAGTATAGACCGTCTACAAACTGTAATGGCTCAAATATAAATAAAATAAATAAAACCAAATACACTAGAGCTTTCATAATTGACCCAATTTTTTTTTTTTATAAAACACTATGATGTATAAGAGTTGGGCTTTTAAGAAATTGTGGACAGAGAATGCTAGATTGGTTGCATGCCATGTAAAGGCCATTGGTACTCAGGCACTACACAAAAACACGCTGTTCTCACCCACACAAACAGACAGACACAATACGCACGCACACTTTTGCTGCCACAATAGCACTGACACAATGGGGAAGTCGACAGAAAAATACTTTGAGTGCATTTGATGTTATGTCAAAAACACTTAAAAAAAACCTGTTACTTTTATCTTTAAAAAAAATAATAATAAAGGTAATATGAGATGCCAGGGGAGTGCTCTCAATAGTAATAAATAGAAGATGATGAGGTCATAACTGAAACCAGAAAGGAGATTTAATTTAGATAACAATGCCAATGGATAATGGTGTAAGTTGTAAATTATAATTAATTTCACAAAAGTAAGCAAATTAAATAAAATTATTAAATTTCAACTCTTAATGCCAAAGTTTGCTGAAACAGAGGCTCAAATTGTGTGTCCTTAAGCACATATTTTCTTGCAAAAGTTGATTATTATTATTATTATTCTAATTTAACCAATTCATCTCTTATATTGTAGTGTAAAAATCTGGAAAACTACCCTTAAAAATAACACATTGACAAAGAAGAAAACAACAGGAGGAATACTTACTCAAACACAAGCAGTTTTTTCTTTCTCACCATCTTAGTTCTCCATGATAGATCCACAAATTATCATAAAATAAAAGCAGTCAGAAAAAACAGAAAGATCACTTCTGTGAGGAGAAATTTGAAGTTGATACAAGTTCCCAAAGCCAAACCAGTCTCTGGGGGTTGCTGTGGATGTGTTCAGTGTCTCTTGCTGATGATTGCCGTGCACTAAAGAAACACACACACACACACACACAAACAAAACCTATACAACACACAACCAAAAAGAGGCGTTTCCTCTCATGCATTGTCCTGTTAACATACTATATAGCCCCCCTCAAATATTATCAATTGTAATTCAAGGATATTGTTCCTTGTATAAATTTATTTTTTATTTTTTTATGGCAGTCTGTATTTTCTTCATTAATCTATTTGAATACAAATCATCCAAAAAAGAAAATTAAAATACCCATACTGGCATTGAGCCACCCAAATTGTTTTGATATTTAAGCATAATTTCTCTCTTATTCATATTTGAGTGAGTGGGGTTTGTTGTCTCATAGGTTGGTTGTCAAAACCTGACTACCAGATGACTGTGTTGCGCTGTATCATTATGGAAATGATTGGTCGGCAACCAATTCTGGGTTTATCTCATCTACTGCCTATCACTAGCCGGGATAGGTTCCGGCACCCCTGTGACCCATGTGAGGATAAAAAGCATTAAAGATTAATGATATAAACAAATGTAATGTTTTTTTTTCCTGTGAACTCACACATCATTTTGAGGTAAGAAGCAATAACAGTAATTTTTAGGGTCAATTCTAAGATGTTAAAGTATTTATTATTATTTTCATGAACTTTTAGGAAATATGATTTTGGTTATGAGTAGTGTAACTCATAAAAGCATGCGGACAAAAATGTAAATATCAAACAGAAAGCCATGCAGACCTACTGTGACTGTAAATCATGACGATTTATGAAAAATGAGAATGCTTTGTCATAAACTCAGCCCCTTTTATATATTGCTTACGAAGGGGGTTGGGTAAATTCTTTGCTCTTGGATTGGCTATATCGCCTCTGTCAGGCAATCCAGATTCTAGCTATTTCACCAAGGTTAAACCGGAAATTGTTTGTAGTGGATTTCATGTTAATTGTTTTGCATGCCAATGTGGTGATAAAATGACATTAAGATTACGTTTTATAAAACATAATGTATGAATAATACTACATTTTGTTAGTTTTGTGCACATTTTATTTTATTTTTGGCAGAATCAGGCCACATAGCAAGGTAAGATTCCTTTATTTTGAATAAATGTTGTCTTTGTTTCTTGTATACGTATGCATTGATGTTACATGACGACTGTGGAAGGTTAACCAGATTGACAGCAAATCATCGTCCAACACACGCAGGGATTAACAACATTGCTTCAGTGGAGCATTACGTGTGTTTATGTTATGAGAAGAGGACATTGGCTGTTTTAAGACTTTGGTAATGCGATCGTTGATAAAATGTTGCTACGATGAATGTTTTGAGTGCATGCATGCTTGCTTGTTTGCAGTCAGCTAACAACTATCTAGTCGGCTAACCCCAGTACGACTGTCAGATGTTAAAACATGTTTTATTTTAATTCAAAATGTCGTTTTCACTCCGTAGGATTTTCTTTCCGTTCCATGATGCCGTGTCAAATGATCGAGTTTACGTGATCTGCTCTTGTTTACATACACCGGATCAGAAACAGATCTAAATAAAGTAACAGTTCATATTCTCAACATGTGGGTTAGCTTTTTTTGATGCAGTCTCAAAACAAACAAACAATCCAAATGCTTTTAACGTTAATTACGGATTACTCACATTGTGCAATGGCTGTCATGTTGAAATCCAGTTTCACTTTTGTGTTGGACAAGAGTTACTTTGACCTTCTGTGACCACTACTGTGTTTCAGTCGCCATGGCCGCGGCCCCCCCACTTCGACGCAGCGACTCAGCCAGAGGGGAGTTTTCCCCCCTCAAACACTTTGTGGTGGCCAAGAAGACCATAACTAACCTATTTGAGCAGCTTCTCAATTACGTGACGGAGACCTGCGAGTTTGTGGAGGGTACGATTGCTTGTTTACATTTGTTTATGCAGCAGTAAAGCCAGTACAGTCATTGGATCATATATCAAATGATATATAAGGCCATCAGAAGAAAATTGCAGTATATACAGTGGATGTCAGCGGATGAGTGGTTAGTGCGTTGGCCCTCATAGTTCTGGGGTCTTGGGTTCGAATCCAGGGTAGGCTCCGGCACCCTCCGCAAATGTCATCAAATTGGACTCAGCAAAAACATTGTTGTGTTTATGTATTATTATATTGGGCAACAGTTTAGGTTTTATTGTTCAAATTTGGTCAGATGTGTTTAAACCATTATAAATTTTGTCTGAAAAAAATAATGTATCTTGTTGTTGTATGTATAACTGCTTTTGAAAAATAGAAACAAGTGGGAATAACGAGATGGAGAAAATTGCAAGCCTGGATCAAAAGTTGGAGATTCAGGCGTATGCAGATAAACTTGCCGTCATCAAGGAAGTTTTGGCTCGCAGACATATGAAAGTGGCCTTTTTTGGGAGGTAAAAACACTCTCTATTTATCATCTGGAGAAATGTGTTCAGTTAAACCCTTATTGTGACTGTTTCACATATTAAATACATACAAATATCTCTTATCTTAAAACTTTGGAAGAAGTTTGGAGTTTTGTGGAAACATAGCTGGGGCATTGCTCATTAGTGTGTAAATGGTGTGATTGTAGGACAAGTAACGGTAAAAGCACAGTGGTCAACGCCATGCTGAGGGACCGGGTGCTGCCCAGTGGTATTGGTCACACCACCAACTGCTTCTTGAGTGTAGAAGGGACCGATGAGGACAAGGCTTTTCTCAAGACTGAAGGCTCAGAGGAGGAGAAGAGCATTAAGGTCAGCAATCTTTTCATGTGTTGGTGTTAGTATACTTTATTACCAAGTCAATCATAATAGTATTACATTTTCTCCGGGAGTCAGTTTCTTTACACATTCTAAAAGCTGGCATGTTACATGACATGTTTATTACCAAATCTTTTAGACTGTAAACCAGTTGGCACACGCTTTGCACATGGATGAGAGTTTGGATGCCGGCTGCCTGGTGCGAGTTTTTTGGCCAAAGACAAAGTGTGCACTGCTTCGAGATGACCTGGTGCTTGTAGATAGGTAGAGTATTTATTATTTCATGCTCTTGAGATTTCACTACTTGTAGAATGGAAGGTAAATAGATGTAAAAATTAGTTCATATTTTGTTAATAAATTGGATTACTCTGACATTCAACAGCCCTGGTACAGATGTTACACCAGAGTTGGACAGCTGGATTGACAAGTTTTGCCTGGACGCTGACGTCTTTGTGTTGGTTGCTAATTCAGAATCCACGCTTATGAACACGGTAATGACACCTTTGTTGCTTAGCAGATTTTATAATGTAGTGGACTGCTTCCTCTTGAGGTTGCCTTCCGTGCGTGCAGGAATTCCTGCAATGTGATGTAATACAAAGCTTCTTAAAGGGAAAGCAAACCCATTTTATAAACTTCTTTCAGAAGGACTGATCCTTTTTTTTTTTGAAGTCACTATTTTGCTTTTTCGCTCCTTCACCATTTAGGAAAAGCATTTTTTCCACAAAGTCAACGAACGGTTGTCAAAGCCCAACATCTTCATTCTCAACAATCGCTGGGACGCCTCTGCTAATGAACCGGAATATATGGAAGATGTAAGTAGTTTTGGATCATTTTATAAAATTCATTTGTTCCAACCCTCTGGGAAAAACATGCTCCGCCCAGTGCTCGTGGAGACATTAGACATACAGTGAGTGCCCATGATGTTCTTATGAGCAGCCTCTCGCGTCCGCTGTATGCTCGTATATCAAAATGAGTCTTGTATCTCAAGATAAGTATTTGCTCAAAATTGTACTTGTATCTCAAATTGTCATCATATTTCGGGGCACTGGTATGTCGAGGTATTCATGTATTGTATTTGAATGTTCCAGGTGAGAAAGCAGCACACAGATCGTTGCGTGGACTTCCTTGTTGAAGAGCTAAAGGTGGTCGACCGTGAACAGGCACCCAACCGCATTTTCTTCGTCTCCGCTAAAGAAGTACTCAACTCCCGAATGCAGAGGGCACAGGGCATGCCCGAGACAGGTGATGCTTTGGGTCTAAATTGACATTGGTTGAAAAATCACAAACATTTTATATGGTCAGTTCATGAAGTGAGGCGCACTGTTGTGTTCTGAGATTGAGGGGTCAATCCCCATTGGGTTCCACCCTTTATTATGCCCAAAGTAGAATAAGACACTTTCACTGGTTTAAACAGAGGAAGGAACCTTTGCTGTCAAATTTGGACTTTGGATTTTGTCATGGTGCTACTTGCTTTGGCTCCTAAAGCCTTTAGGCATAAAAGTACCCATAAAAGCTGCACATAAGTGTGTTTTACTCAAGATAATTAGTACACAGTCATGTTCAGCAACAATTCGACAAGACTCAACACATTGTGATTGTGAAGTTGAGGATAAAATTATTCTTATTTCAATATTCAAGAACCTCAAGTATAGGGTTGAAATAGTGTCCAACTTAGTTTTTCCATTTGGAAAAAATCACAATATCAATGTATTCTCCATAGCATCAACTGAGAGAAAATGGACAATTATATTAAATCATATTATATTATTACTTCCTACAATGGACAATTATATTAAAATAAAACAAAAGCAATACATGAACATGTTCATTCCATTCAACAGGTGGCGCTCTAGCAGAGGGCTTCCAGGAGAGACTAAAAGAGTTCCAGTGCTTTGAAAGGAGGTTCGAGGTGTGTATGTGTGTGTGTGTGTTTGTGTGTCATTCCGAATCTGTTTTCAGGCTCTGGAAAAACCTTTTTAATCAAGCGTTGTCGTCCATTGTGCAGATGTTTGATTGTAGAAAATCAAAACCACGTTTCATACTCTGAAATGAGTGTTAGGTATCAATTCAAGTCCTACTGTTGATCAAATATGACTCTCTAGCAGATAGTAAGATGATCTTCTAGCTTCTATCCAGCACCTTCTCGAACAGGCTTCCTTGATCTTCTCGACCTCGCTGTGCTTTTTTCCAATCAACCTGGGTCTTCATTGTTGAAGTCTAGATTCACTAAGGCGAGGGCATCCGTTACTACTATACTTTGCATTTTCACTAAGGCGACGGCATCCGTTAATATACTTTGCATTTTAATATGATTTGGTTTTGTCCTTGTGTTGCAAAGTTTTGATCCTTGTTTAGATCATTTACACTAGGAACAGCAACAAACTACATCAAGTAGTATACTATAACATGTAATATGGAACCTACATAATCAAACATCTAAAAAAAAAGATACAATATGGAATTATTTGGAAGGGTTAAATTATACTTAATAGTCAGTACATTAGTTAGAATAATTATCATATTATAATGGTTAGCACAAATGTAATTAATAATCAATTGATAGAGACGTGCACCATTTTGATAGTCAGTTTTATATCATTCCATATCATACAGCACCAATGTGTTGCTAGTCGAGATCATCTTTGGTGACATTAGCATTCTTGAATCATACACTGACGGACACATTATATTAGTATACCAATTTTTATATTCCTTTTGATTTACTCTAGTTTTGATTTACATTTATTTGATGTTTTTTATCATTTTGCTGACGCTTCACCGCCACGTTGCTGTGACTTTTGACACTTTTGGGGGCTTCAGGTTGCGAGATGCACACTCTGCTGCTGGAATTTACACACCTTTTACATAGCCCTTCTTTTTTTTTTTAAGTTAGAAAGCAGCAGGTGTATGTGTGTGTCTCGTCTTTTTTTTAATATTAGCCCTCCATTGATAGCCCTGACAAATGTCACAGTAACATGCGTGTGTTATGGCCTCGCAGGAGTGTATCTCGCAGTCAGCAGTGAAAACAAAGTTTGAGCAGCACACAATCAGGGCCAAGCAGATTACAGAAAAAGTCCAGTGCGTCATGGACATCATCAACATCGAGGCGGCGGAGAAAAGGTGAGTCGCACGCGTCCGTTTTTATTAACGAGGAGATGTGAGCATCGAGAATGGCGAATTCAGGTGGGCTAGAAGCTACCTAATGACATATTTAATGAGGTGCTTAAAGTTTGCCTGTTGTGGCTTTAGAGTGGCTGCATTGGAGGAAAGGGAATATCAGATGGACCGTCTGGACTTTGTGAGGAATCAGCTGAGAATACTGATTGAAGACATCACTAAGAAGATCAAGGCTATCAGTGAGGATGTAGAGTCAAAGGTAATTTCAAGTTAAGCTGGTGGTAGCCAATCAGATAAACAGAATTTGTCCTGACTTGAGGTATCCAACGCCATGGGTGAGGAGATCTGCCGCCTTCATGTGATTGTGGATGAGTTCCATGCAGACTTCCACCCTTCGTCTCACGTCCTCAAGCTTTATAAGTCTGTAAGTATCAAACATGTTTGTATTTTAAAGGCGCTCTGATAATGGTGACTGTGTTATAAAGAATGACTCGACCATTATAACTTTACATGTGGAAAACACATTTGCCACTCAACTGGCTCTTTTTTGACCATTTCCTAATTATTCCACCCAAAACAATGCATCAGGAGGCACAGCTTTTTTTTGGTCTGCTATAATGTTAAAGTCACTCGAAGCATTTTCTAACACTTTCAATGAATGATGGCTCGTGTTGAGACTTATTTATTTCTCTACAGGAGCTGCTCTGTCACGTGGAGGAGGGAATGGGAAAGAACCTGGCTTTCCGCTGCTCAGATGCCGTCAATGCCTCCGTCCAGTCTATTCAAAGATTCATGACAGGTACAAGGGACAGTTCAGTGTCAAATCAAAGATTTTAGAATGCTTGGAAACACCTATACCCATCAAGGGTCTACATACATAGCACCACAGCAGAGAAATTCCATTAAATAACCCTAAATAATCCTTTTTTTTGGTCTGTTCTCTTATCTGCAGATAGCATGTTGCCTTTGCTCCCGTCAAACAGCCAGAACCAAATTCACATGCTCGGGTCCAACAGGAAGTTGGACCTGAGTTACAACCTCAACTGCACCTCGCTGTGCAACGATTTCCAAGAGGACATTGAGTTTCGCTTCTCTTTTGGCTGGACGGCATTAGTGCATCGCTTCCTGGGGCCTGTCAATGCAGAGAGAGCACTCAAACTGGTGGACCAGAAACTGCAGGTATTGTGTGCGCTTCGTTGGAGGACATGAAAAAAAAATAGGATGGAAATTGAGATTCAATTGTTTAACCTGACCTCCACACCTTACCAGGCCTCTCTACCAGCCCTGCCCCCGGCCACAACCCCCTCCTCGGGGCCCCCCTTGTCCAACCAGGAAACAGCCCTGGCGACACAGGAAGACCTGATGGTCGCCATGGCAACCAACGCTGCATCGCTCACCTCCCGCGTGTCAATGAGCGCTATCGTCGTCGGAGGCGTGGTCTGTTATTTTGTAAAAACATTGACATTTAAACATTGAACAACCTTTTTTTTATGATAGGATAGTTTAATAATAATAATAATGTCACGGGTATGCACTTGCGTTAAGGTGTGGAGGACGGTGGGGTGGAAGTTGATCGGCATGATGGGCTCCCTGTATGGTCTGCTGTACCTTTACGAACGCCTCACATGGACCACTAAAGCCAAGGAACGCAGTTTAAAGCGTCAGTTTGTGGATTATGCCACTGACAAGTTGCAGCTTATTGTTAGTATCACCAGTGCTAACTGTAGCCACCAAGTACAACAGTAAGTCAAGCTAAATTGTTTCAATGACTTCTTGGTATTGAAAAATAACAACATTCAGAGTCAATGTTGAATGAAATGAGTGTTTTCTAGCCTTTGTAGTAGAACTAACAATAAATCACTGCGTTACCAGGGAGATGGCGGCCACCTTTGAGAAACTTTGCCGTGAGGTGGAGAAGACACAGGAGGAACTTCAGGTGGAGATCCGCCGATTGAGCGTTAACATTGAGCAGCTGGAAAGTGTCCAGGGGCGCTCCAAGGGTCTAAGGTAAATCCATTTTATATTCTGTCAAATGAGCCATTTTCTAAGAACATCACACTTTCTCTTTAATGTTGACTTTTTGATCTTCCTCCTTCCGCTGTGTCTTGTCTTCAGGCACAAAGCCAGTGAACTGGAGAAACAGTTGGAAACCTTTACAAAGCAGTACTTGCAGCCTCAACAATGAGATCAAACCTCCCAAAATTCTACTTGAAAGGCACAAACAATCCTTCAGAAGTTTTCCAAAATCTTTACAGCCATAAAGAATATATAGTATTGTGTAATTATCTCAACTTCCACAATGAAGTGATTTTTATTATTGTAAACCAGGTTCAAGTATTGGACTTGTCCACTCCATGTGGCGATGGTATCATAATACTAACCCACTAACCAAGAATTGGGGTGCTATATTTGTACACTAATGTGCTTCAAACTGTGAATATGCCTTTTTTTCTGACTATTTTTCTGTGGAATTATTTGTCTGTTCAGTCTGTTCATGCATGTTACCAGCAAAAAAATAAATACATTTACTATCAAAAGAAATAGGATCTAGTTAAAATTTATTTGATGAAAAAAAAATCTCTTAAATGAAAGCATTTCCTAAAGCAAAATAATTAAAAAAATGAATCCTAAAAATCGTAAAAGTGATTCGACGTAGGAATGTAAACAAACTAAATACCACATGACATTCTTTGTCAAAAGTTTTTAATTGTTTACAATAACTCATGGCAACATATCAGTATCACCAAGCCACTGTACAAATACAAAAAGAAAATAAAAAGAAAAGAAAGATCTGGTGTGAAAAAGACTATAAAAATTATTCCATAAGTGATTTATCACAAACTAGCACTGTAAGAGAATTATCATGGCACCAAGTCCCGGGTCATTACTGGCTTAAAACATGAAACAATAAATAAGAGATAAAGCAACTTAGTCAAAAGGCAGTGCATTATTTGTTAGGACAGGCATGGGGGTGCTGGGTAATGGCACTGCATGTGTTTATCATGTTTAATGACTCCCAAAATTATACTTTATGTTGGCACTGAGGTTGACACTTCCACATAGAAAACTACAGTATTGTTATTTTGGCTGTTTAATAATGTAAATAACTACTGAAAGTTTGAGAACATACCGAGTGACATTAAATTAAATGTAACACCTTATGTAAATGTTTGGACATATACCAACAGTTGGTGTGCACCGATGGTCGTCAGCTCGCTAAAATAAAATATGTACTTAGTAGCGGCACAACCTATTTAAACTTGGCCTGCTGCTTACAAAAAAATAATCATTCCTGACAAAGTAAAATGAAGTCAATTGAAAAATATTCCAGTCAAATAACTTTTGTAATGGTGATTTTACTGATTACACAACTAGATTAGGTAATTCAATAGTTGTATTCATTTATAAGATACATTTCATTTGAAATGTATCATGACAATTATTTTGAAAGGGCTTTTAAAAAGGCAGTTTTGAGCTACAATAGACTACAAGCTGACGACATGCCAAAAAAAAAACGATTCTTTTGAATCAGTGATTTCTTACTAGTTTGGCTACTTAATAAAAACTAATTCCTACAACTGTATTTTGTAAATTTGTTCACCTATACATAGTTTAAGTTGAGTATGAAATGAAGCTACTCGTCTATTTGGTTATGTTGTATGCCATCATTTGAAGAAAAGAAAAATACATATATTAAGTGTTTGCCTTGTGGGCATCCTGGCTCAAAAATGCTGCTTACACATCCCAAAAAGTAAATAGTTGACCTCATTTGCTGTCAGATTAGCAAAATATGTACACACTCGATCTATTTGAGCTGGGAATCAAAGTGGGTGGAACTATAGCCAGGTTTGATTAATATTGTTATTGTTTTAAACTTGGTGGCTTTTAGAGTTCGAGTGTGTTCACAGGCTTAATAATGAGTTGTGTCAAAGCAAGAAAAGTTAAAGATTCGAGAGATTAAACACAGGCTCGTCGTGTTTGTCGGTGTTAAAAGCGTGCTAGTGTTCACGAGTGTAACAAGTGGGCCGGTGGAAAAGTGTCCATAGTCATGAGCTTGCTTTGTGGTGGTGATGGAGGCAAGATGTAAGGCAGAAAATTGTCCATTGTTTGGACACGGGCACCTGAGATGACACATGATAGGTCCATCATCTTAATGTTAAGCTTTTTTTCCTTTTTTTTTTGCTTCTCAACTACTAGTGTTTTTTAGCTTTTGTTTTTTTTCTTAAACACATTTATATGAAACAGATACGAGATTTTCTAAGTGTGGTTCAATGGTGATATTTCTTTTCTGAAATAAATTGAAAATGTAAAAGTGTAATTATACATGAATTTGTTATTTGTATTGCAGAAATGCATTGAAACAAAAAACATTTTGCAAGAAGCAGAACAATAAAATGCTCTTCCCACTACAAAGCCAATAAGACCGAATTATTTATCTCAAATAATGCCATGGAGAATGCATATATGTGCTAAGTGTGATAAGTATAAATGTGATTGGTTGAGAGGCCCTACTTTAAGAGCCACAGTGGAAGCAAAAAGGGGGGGGGGGGGCGCTGTGTGGAAATCAGAGTGGGGAAACCATAAGAACCATTTCCCACATTATATTCATGAAAAAAAAGTTGTTTACCATAAGCATTTGTGGAATTCAATCCTTTGAAATAATAGTTCTAGCATTAGATAGGTTTCTAGCCCCACCCATTTTGGAAGTGAACTCACTCACATGTGCTCAGTTGAAGAATTGCAATTTGTGAGTGCATTCTTAGTCTCTCATCTGCACATTGTCCACTACCATGGCCAACAAAGTTGTATTTGGGCAAAGAAACAAAACAAAGCACTGAAGAGTGTTCAACCGTTGTTGTTGTTGTTTTTGTTTTTGTTTTTAAGTGACACGTGACTTCAGGTCCACGCAGTGCTTGTTTTTTGTTGTCTTTGCAAAGTGTAAAAAAAAAAAAAAAAGTTGCTGCAGTCCTTGGTGGTTCTCCACATCGCTTTTGCGTGTTCCAAGGTTCCCACTGACAAGGCTGTTCAAACGCAGTCTTATTAGGATGAAGTTGAAGCTGCTGATTTGTGCGCAATTGAGTTGCAAAAGTAACCTGTCGTGGAGTAGGCTTTCTCAAACTGAGCTCAAATTCTATTTTGATTATGTCGGGATTGTCAGAGAGGAATGCTTGAAGCTGCACTATTTTTATTTTGATCTGGTTTCAGTTCTGTGAATTTTCCGCAATTTTGATGTATTGTTTTGGCTTATAGTGAAGTAAAGGACATTGATTACAAGCTAGTGTGCTGTGAGACAGCATCAGGAGCATAGTGGAAAATAAGATAATTCCATTTAAAATGTCAGGAAATTGTTATTATTTATAAATACTGACTTCATGATAACTGGGGTTTGAGCTTGCTTAATTGTTGCTCTGTGTTTGATCATAATTATTGGATGTCTTGTGTCCCTTGGGTTTGGATTTAAAATTTGAACCACATTTCTAGCTTTCCATGAACTAAATGCAAACTTCCTCCTAAGACGTGTATGGAGCTTTTTCCCTTGCTGACAAATTCTGAACATAATGGGAAATAGTTATTAAAATAAAAAAAACACAAAGACAAAAATAACAAGCAATATATATGCATGTATGATGCATATACACAATGCTATACATATAAACTGTCTTATATATAAATTTACAAATGATACGCAGAATTTTAGAATTAAATTGAGTTTTTTTTTGCTTGGATTTTTTATCCAAGCAATTTATCTTGTGTGTTTTTGATTGACTTCTTGATAATATTCAAATATTTCAGGTATTGTGTAGGTGAAATAAAATGTAAAAAAAAAAAAAAGTGTATACTACTCCTTCAGCTCCAGTCCTGCACGAGTCATGTTGGGTTTTGTTGAGGGAGGAGATGGCAGATGCAGTTGGAGGACAGATCAGGTTTCGTTTAATTCCAAATCCGCAGGAAACTGTCCCAGGAGCCGGTGCCCACGGCCATGCCGTCGTCCGTCACACCCAAGCAGCTCACCCTGTTGTCGTGGCCTGCCAGAACGCCTGCGTGTCGGGAAGACAAACAAAAGCTTGAACCTTACTTTCCAGCTGGGCCCGACACAATTGATTTTGCTAACCTCGAGGTTTAAAAAAAAAAAAATCTGCCATTTTTTAAGTTGCCATATGGTAATGTCTTTTATGGCATGGAAATAAATTCAACATTATTTGTGGGTCAGTTTAACATGCTGTAGAAAATAAACCAATGAAAAGGTGGAAATGAAGTAGTTTTCCTCAAATTACAAATAAAACAATGGATGGTATTATTATTTCTGTTGAACTTTTTGCACTTTTGACATACCGATGTATAGTGACTGCAAATACCGCATGTTATATGGCTGAATATTTCCTCCATTCATTCAACAGGGCAAAGCATGAACGTACCTGCCCGTTCTCCTTTCAGGGTGTCCCAGACATTGCAGTTAAAGTCATCGTAGCCAGCCAGCAGAAGGCGGCCACTCTTGGAGAAAGCTACGGACGTGATGCCGCAGATGATGTTGTCATGGTTGTACATCATCAGTTCCTGGTCGGCACGCAGGTCGAAAAGCCTGCAGGTGGCGTCGTCTGAGCCTGTGCCAAAGGCGTTCCCATTGGGGAAAAACTGCAAGAAGCAGGAAACGGGGAAAAAACAATGTTTTCACGGTTATTTAAACACACCAATCAAATGATGGAATCTTGTCAAAGACAAGATTTTGAGTATCAAAACATGCCCATGCCATGTCTCAGAGAAAAGACATTTTTAGGTTCCTTTGGAAATGGAGTATGGGTTGCGGTTTAGCAAAGTCCAATCAATGAAATACCCCAAGTACTGGTGATTTTGATACTCACTGTGACTGCATTGATGTCAGACACATGCCCAGTGAAAGACTGTCTGCACATCCCATCGCGGATGTCCCACAGCTTGGAGGTGGCATCGCAAGCTCCAGACACAAAAGTCTTGTAGTCGGGACTGAGAGACAAGCTCATTACATCCCCTGTGTGGCCAGTGAAGCTTGTGGCCTGTTGGCCTGTCTCTATGTCCCACAATGCACTAGGAGATACATAGGGTTACATTATTATTATTATTGTTGTTGTTGTTGTTGTTGTTGTCAAGTGGACCATGCACTGTATATTCAGGAACTCAGTGAATTAACCAATGGTAATAAGAGTTTTGGGTCGGCAACATCATCTCAGGTAAAATTATTATTATTATTATTATTATTATTATTATTTTTAAACAGCATACTCGAATACTTCTTCCACCCTTCAAGAGAAGAGATGCAAGTGGAACTTTCAGAAGATACACACTCACCAGGTGGTATCTCCAGAGCTTGTCAGTATCTGGTTGTCATCCAAGAAACGACAACAGGACAAATAACCTGAAAGAAAACACATGTACAAATTTGATTAGTAAGGGGAATTCGATTACACTCCAGATTACACTTATTGTGACCTCAAGGAGAAGATACACTAAATAAGGGTGCCAAAACAAATTGCTAGCTGGGTAAGTATGATGCACTAATACAGTAGATAAGTGTTGGTATTTGAAAAAAAAGACATACTATGATGCTCAGAGAATGTCTTGTAAAAATACATTAAACAAGACTCATGGTGTTGACTGCTTTGTGGCATATTATTGGTTGGTGTGGGCTTGCAAATACTAATTCAAATAGCTCCAGATTTATTGCCACACACTTCAAATTCCTTCCTTCTTGTGAGACATGTGAATCATTTTTTAATCAAGCGGTTTTCTGGGATCTGTTCCACAAAGCACTGTTAGTACTATAGCAAAATGGAGCATGCAACCCCTAACCACCATTTTCCTGGGTATTGAAATTAGGCTGCTGATAGCACGTTTTTTTTCTCGGTATTTCTAGTTAACAAGGAATCAATAAAAATATATTGGCAATTTAGGAAGTCTCTCACCAACTTCATCTCTGAACATGGTTTTCATTATATTTACCTTCATAAGGAGGACAGAATTCATGACAGTAACAACAATGCACGATATATATTTTTTACTCACCCGTGTGTCCTGGTAGCTCACGGGTCACACGCACACTGCCCTCTCGGGTCTTCAGGCTGTAGATGGAGCAAATGTTGTCTAGGCCACCACAAGCCACATAGTTTCCAGAAGGGGCGTAGGCGCAAGTCATGACCCAGGAAGAGCGAAGTGGGATGGCATGCATCTGTGGATGTCAATAGACATTTTATTATCAATGCTGTCATGAAACAATGAAATGCTTAAACTGTAAAAAAACAAAAAAAAAAACATTGAAGGATATTCTATAATACAACGGTTCACTGTTCCAGATTTTCCCACCTTATTTGTGGTGTAACTGTCCCAGATTATTAGTTTTCCATCTTGGGAGGCACTGACAAGAAGCCTGAAAAATAAAAAAAGGAAAAAAATGTGATGCAAGGGATACATGTGATGTACATACTAATATCTACACTTCATGCATGTGGTGTTTTCAAAGCAATGACAGTAAGCCACCGTACGTGCTCGGTGTAGGAAAGATCTAAAGTGTGGCATTCTTGGCTTCCTTTTTACAGCATTGCCTTGATGAAATATTAGCATATAAATATCTACTGTAAAGCCAGAGGTGGGAAGGTTAAAGGGCAAAGAAAAACAAAAGTGAACTCCAAGTATTTAGACCTCTAGCATGGGACGAAAATGAGGAGGATATGCCAAAAAGACTAGGAGACAACAGCTATGCCTAAATAGTGCAAATGTGGAAACACCACGACCTCATATTTCCTGCTCTCTAGGGACAGGAAGCGGCTTGATGGGGTTGTGCTTACAATCAAGCGGGGAGCCACCGAGCGCAAATGTCAATAGCTGTGTACAAAATAAACTCCCTGCTGGATCACAAAGAGGGTGCACACATGCCAAAAAAATGGCATCTCAACCATTCAAATCATATTAAAAATAGTCTAAATAAAAAATAAAAAGCTTTCAGTTATGGATTTCCCCAAAAATGCACATCATTCAAATAGAAAGCCACTGTTAGGACTGCATGCAAAGAGTCAACCTTGGTGAAACAGTTAAAAATGCAGTTGGTACATTCCATTTTTATGACCATTGTTTTAGACTGGCTATAAATGGGTGATTCAAGAATTCGAAAATGTTCCCAAACTGCATGTTTAAGGCAATATTATTAAACAAGCTGTGTTTGATACCACTGTGGATTGAAAGATTATTAATGTAATATTAATGAGAGTGTAAGTCTGTGCTAACACAAGCTAGTAGAAGTAGTGGAGGTGCCAGTGACATTCCCTTATGGTGATTTAGTATTAGTCATATTAGTAGAAGTTGTGGTCGTAAGCAGTAGTAGCTGTAATAGCCCCACACCTGGGACTGCCCTCACTGGTCAAGAGCATTGCATTGGGAGACAGACGGACAGAGACACAGATTTAGGGCACATGGATCGACATAAAACATTGACACACACACATTAACATATGCTGCAAACTGCAGTTAACAACACTTTATTACAGAACCAGGATATCCACATACTGTAATTCAATTCACATGTCCTTGGCAAGCCGGAAAATGAAAAGTTTAACAGAGCTAATATTTGCTTTGTCATAAGAAAGAAAAAAAAAAGATGACACTACCTGGAGTCACTCCCCCAGTGCATTGCATAGATCTTAGCCAGGTGGCCCCTGAGAGTGCGCCGCGTCCGCATCTGTATCCGGCCCACTGAGTCCAGACCAGCTGTGATCTACCAAAAACACAGGAAGGAGTGTCAATGACTACACCCCACTTAGATATAACCCTAGGTTGAGCTAAAAGAAAATGAAAACAAGTTATACTTTCTACTAATTAAATAGGAATTCTATGAATCACTTAAACAATGGGTGAGCCTTTTTCAATTTGGTAAGAGGATCTGGTGTGTGTGTGTCCAATCAGAAAAAAACAAAACAATAGAGATGTTATTCTATATATATAGTGCTGATTACCTGTGACAAAGTAGAGTCACTACAAGCTTTCCTTGCATCCTGCAGTGGAAAAAAAAGACATATTTTAATACTTTGTAAGGCAAGTGGTGATTAGAAGAAGAATAACACACACACGTATATACACATGCCTTTCTACCCCTGTATAGATTACAAACATACATATCAATAAAAAAATCCTTGCAAAAATCATAATAACAAATCAAATCTGGTTACAGCCCCCCCAAAAAATCTAAAAGTTATTTATTTTATTGGCCATCATTGACGATAGACATCTCATTCATTTCTACTGGGAGTTCTGACTGTGAATGGTCATTATGCAGAGCACTTGACTGGCGCCAGATGTCCGCTCCATTTTGACTGGGACATGCAACAACTGTCTGCCTACTTCTCCCAATCAAGATGGATTAGACTTCCAGAGCCTTCAATGGCAGCATAGAAGTTAAAAGAATGCCCTATTTGGTTGAAACACAAACACAATCGTACATGACAAAGAGCGGTGACAAACATTTATGTCGTGCGCCACATCTCTTACATTAGGCAGACAGTCTCTCACGTGTAAATATCACACACACCCACAAGTGTGCCTGCATAAAATCAACTATATACACGACGTTGGCGTACCCGGATCTGATTGCGTAGCTGATCGCTCTCCTGCCGCAACTGTTCCAGCTCACTCATTGTTCCTGGGATGTGTTCAGGTCACACTCCACACCAAACACTGACTGAGCGAGGAAAATGCACGTGACGGAATGCACGCACTCTCGCACCCACACACACACACACACACAGTGGAAACACGCACAACCTCACTCCCTCGCCAGCTGACACCTGCAGGAAAAAGGGAACAAAACACAATCACATTTAGAACATAAATGCAAACTTATGAATCCTTCCATCCAGCCAATGTACTGTATCCTGTCTGGTGAGCAGAAAAGGGTGGAGGAGGGCAATGGCCTGGAGGGGGGTCTTGCTCTTCAAACAACCCCCAGTATGGTTCAAAAAGGCCATCTGATCCACATTCTGACCTTTAACTCACTGAGCATTTTACATTGTTGCAATTTATCTCAACATGAGTCTGATGTAAGCAACACAGTAGCCCATTACACACTATTCATAAAAGTCCACATTTGTATTGTGTTGCTTTTCTACATATTCTTTAAAATTAGGTACCATTTGTCCTCACAAGGGTCATGGGCCGTTCTGTATAATTGACACAAATATGATCTAGCTGGAGGAAACACATCTGGTAAGACTGTAAACGAATGCCCATAGAAAATACAATACTGGGTACAGTTTCAGGATCTAAATATGTACATTGTCAACAAAGATTGTACATTCGATACACTCACAAAAATGAGAAAGCAGTTGAGTAAGTCAGGGTTGCACTTGGCATTAAAAGAAGTAAAGCCAGACTGTCTAAATTGCCAGGACAAGAGTGACACGTCATACCCGGAAGACGACGGACCTGCTACCATGCCAACCAACAATACCCTCCATGGACAGTAACAATAACTAGCATTTTAAATGAGTCGGGCCTGTCTCTAAGAAGGAGGGGTCTATTAAAATGTTTGCATATCTCATTATTGTACCACTAAAACTTGGAGATGAAACATTTCATTTAGACCCACAATAGAGTTGAATAACTGAGTAGGCATTTTTATGTCCATATCTCACAATAGACAATAGTGCACCCACAGGTCTTTCGATTAGATAACTTTATTTATCATGTATTGGGGAAATTTCCTTTATGTCTTAAATCATAAAACCATGTTGAATAGAATTTTTCAATGCCCCAATAGAGATTACAAACGAGTTGTGTTGAAGAACTGGTGTCTTCTGTCTCACCAGACAGACACGAGCATTCACATTGTCACTCTTTAAAATATCTCAGTGTCATATTGAGGGAAATTAAACACAATTGTGTTAAACGCTACATCCAGTTCAGGTCAAAAGCGAAAAGGATTTGAAAAACATGATCAAGGGCGTATATGAAAAGCAGCCAAGGTGCACGCCTTTCAAATAAGACAAGAGCAAACAGTTCTCCAAGAAACAAATCTCTAAATTTGTTAACACAAAGCCCAGGATTTCTCCATTTACGGTCCATATATATATATACAGAACTGTTTGTGCCTTGGCCAATGGCAACGACGGGGGATTATACAAAGAATACTTGTAATTACTTTGCACGAAACTCAAGAGGTGAATCATAGGCCAAGGAAGAAGTGCACCACTGGAGTTGGTCCCAATTTTTTATAGTGCAGAGTGTTTAAATGGTTCTAGAGCCAGACTACTCATTTGTATGTGAATAAGTCTCCATTTGTGTGCATGTATGTAGTCCAGCCTTCTTTTTTTTTAACTGTGGGAAGGCTAAATGCGATTCTGACAGCGCTTGGAAAAGTGCACTTCAAGACAACCCCGAGATTAAATTTTCAGTTCCATTTTCTATAATTCAACAATTACAGTCCTACTTTCCCTTCTGTGTAGGACATCAAGAAAATCTCAAGAGATGTGAAGGTTTGTTACTTTAGATTAAAATCATTTTAGTTAGGGACCCATTTTTAGTATAAAACAGGCTACATTTCAAGCTTCATGACTTAAATACATGGTGGCCTTTTCTCATCTTAAGAGGATTCAGACTGAAATGATGCACGAGTACAGCCAAGCAATGAAATCATTATTGCTGCCTAGGAAAGACGTCACACTCTCCTCTGGCTGACGCAACTGGCTGAAGAAAGGCTCTTGGCCTGTGACATGCCTAACAAACAAACCCAACAGCATGGCACAAGTGCGCACGTGTGGCTGTGTCTTGGCACTGACCATTATTTAGTAAGTAGCTGCCATCCATAAGAAATAATGCTGTTTGGCACAACTATTTGAGAGATCTGTAGAGGCCATTTCTGCTCAATGATCTGGCCAGTGTCAGTCCAGGCAGGCAGACACTCACTAAGCCAAATATTTAAATAAACAAAGTGAATGTGACATGCACACAAGTCTTTTTGTTAGCTTATTTTATTTTCAGTTGGACAAATAATTCATTTAACTGGAGTCACATAAAAAGATGTATACGTAGGCTAGGCTTAAATAAGAGTCATACTAAGGGCACAGGTAAAATGGTCTTTTAAGGTTCTTGATATGATCATGAAGTTTGATGATCCATGAGGAATTTGCAAAAAAAAAAAAATCTAAATGGCGACACACGAACATCTTTATGAAAAGAGAACGGCA
Organism: Stigmatopora nigra; assembly: GCF_051989575.1. Classification (NCBI taxonomy): domain Eukaryota; kingdom Metazoa; phylum Chordata; class Actinopteri; order Syngnathiformes; family Syngnathidae; genus Stigmatopora; species Stigmatopora nigra. Next base: position 6,312,499 of record NC_135512.1, read on the forward strand.
TGAGGCCGTTTTGTGTCATTTCTACAGCTTCTTCCTGCATCCGGGAGTGAAAACATCAAGATTACTTGGGAATGCACTACGCACAAAACACAAACAGATGGTACTTTTAGACGAGATATTGCGATAGCCATATATGTAGCCATTAATTTCGGCCTAGTACAGTAATCATAAGTCTGGACACTTCCCATGTCTGTTTTTTTTTTCTTTCTATATGCTGAACAAGTTTTTATTTGACCAATTAGAATTGACTTAAATTCTCATTACAAGATGCTCTTCTCTTTTTGGATAGTTCAATAACATGGTTGCTGCATACACATGATCATTATTAACGTAAATGAAGATTTTTCATAGTTTTAATGTTTGTGCCATAAAATACTATTGTCCCACATAGTTTAAGTGTATTATTTATTTTTTTAAATGGGGAAAAAAAATAGGGCTAAGTTTGAACTTTCACCCATCTGATATCTTTAAATTCAGTAGCCATGTTGCCTCTTTTACTATTAGCGTGCGGTTCATGACTCATTCAAACATCTAGAGAATGAAAGATATGCTGTTTTGCTTCAGGTAAGTACATTTTCCAGTAAGGTAGGTCCCATTTCTCACAAACCATTAAATGCTCATTTACTTTGTGGTGCGTGAAGTCACCAAACCTGCGTGGGAAATGTCTTATCATACAAGCCCGTGAGTTTTGTTTCATCAACCTAGAGAGAAAACAATGTCAGACTGTTTATAATCATAATTATGTATTTGATACAATCATCAAATATTATTAAATTACATTATCTTGACTTCCGTACAGGCAATGTGTATTCACTTCCTAAATCGTTCACTTTCCATGACACTAATGAGTATAAAGCGGTTCAGAAAATGAATGAATGAATGAATCTTTCACTTGTGGAAGCTCAGGTCTATATGCACAACTCAACAATATAATTTATTAATGTATTATTTGTTTTTCAGGGGCCCTGATGAATTTGAGTGTCTTTTAAGAGAAAATAAAAAGAACAGAAACATTATATACAAAATGTGATAAGAAGCATAGAGCCCCATTTATTTGTGGCTGGAGCCACATGCAGCTCAAGAGCCGCATGTTCATCACTGCTGATGTTTATGCATTATAATGTCTTTGTTGGCCCACGTGCATAAGATCTTCACTTAAACACTGCCATTAACGGGGATAGATGTCCAAAATAAAAATGTTAGTCAATGATCAATATTTAATGCCATTGACAGCGAAAGACCAACCATTTACACTGGGAAAGTCCAAATGGATTGGACGTCCATCACCGTCAAACAAAGGGAATGAGAGAAGGCGGGGCTTGTCAAAATTAAAGACAACCATGTTTTCTATTGGGAAAAGATGATTTAAACCACAGATGCAGATGGTTGAAGCAAAAACGTATAGTGTTGCCCATGACCCGACTGTCATGAATCAATGCTACATTGTTTAATATCTCCAAGACTTTGAAATAGCTGATCTGAAAAGTCATGAAGAGCATCCAAATTAACGACAGTAGTAGAATGATAGATCTATATAAATTTGTCAATAGGGTGGTGGGGTGTTACACTAGTACAAAAAGGAAACACGTAATATATTGAAATAGATCAAGTGCCATTTCAGAATAAAATTGGGCCGCCTGTCGAGTACCAATTGGAAAAAAAACAACAACATAGTAGTATCATAGGGACATTATGTCAACAGCTACTCGGTGACATTATAGGAGAGGCTCGAAATTATTTTATTTAACACGATGGCGAGTAAAAGTGCGTTAAAAAAGCAGGAAAAAAACACAAAATGTACAAGATCGGCGTTGTAAAACCAGACAGCACGTCTTTACCTGAAAAACAGCTTTGCCTCCCTTCACTCTTGCACGATTTAATAGTCCGTGTCACGCCAGTGCAGTCTTACGCGATGATCATATTTCCAACTGCAAGAAGGGGAAAATGACAAGAATAACGTTTATAGTGGATTATGAGGTTCGCAGGTTTTGGAGCGTGCACCACTGTGGTCAGATTTGTCAAAATTTTCTCCAAACAAGCTAATCACCACACCCATGAAAGTGGGAACATGGCAACAGCCTACACCGAAGAGGGGGTGCCTTGTGTTGGATTGCGAGTCGGGATTTCCTTTAACTGAAGTAAGACTTAGTGAATCTCTGTTTTCACCGATTCATATTTGACTTAGCTCCCTGATTATATAAAATTTCTATAATAAATATTCGTTAAACACTGGAAAATATAGGGGGAAAAATCAAAGTGGGACCCGTACAAAAATGGTACAGTCTGAAAGCTCAGCTAGTGAAAAAGGAAGCGACCAGTGTACAGGAAGCAAATAGTATTATATGTACAAAACTGGTTACAACACTCAGTCAAATTTGACCACGGATTTGTTCAGTTTTCAGACAGCCTGCTCAAATCACAGAAACACAAATTGTTAAAGTGAAATTTGCTAACTAATATTTGCTTGTATTTACCTAATTGGCACAATACGACTTTCTTACAAGCACAAACAGGCAGCATGTGTTACACACTAATAATACCATAAGTATGGTGTGACGTTTAAGAGCTGGAATGACAGAAGGAAGTCTAAAATAAATTAGATATACTTCAAATTTGGCAACCAAAAATATTTAGAATTAAGACTTGAGCATAAGGTCTCGTTTATAGGGAGATAGATTGAGACCTTTGCCAAATTTTGGACTGCATGCATACATGGTTCATATAAAGGATCTTTTTCCATTAGGTTAGAGTGAATTTTTAATGTGGCCAATGAAAGGAAGCAGTGGGATAGACTTTTCCATATCTCTGCACGAGCTAGAATCAATCGAGGGAAGATGAAAGTTGCCCAGTGTTTGGTTTCCTTTCGAAGTGGCATGGGGTCAGATTAGGTTTAATTGAATTCACACCCAGCAGTGACTTAGGTGTGTCAAACTGATTTGCTTCCAAGCACATAATAAGGATTAGTAAGATACTGTATTTAGTTGATCTGTTGTTGGAAGAGGTTTTTTTTAATTCTATCATTAATGAATTTATAGAAAGAAATAAAGCAAAACTAAGTATTGTCGTGGAAGGGTTTAAAAAAATGGTGCTGAGCCTGCTTGTAAATTGAAAATCATGATTAAACTATATTGCCATTATTGTTGTCAAATATGACTTGAAGTTACTAAACACAAGAATAATATATGATCCAATTTGTGTTGTCCAATAATTCAATTAGAGCAGCTGTATGATCTTACTTCTATTTTTTCCATCTCATAAATGACTCATGGAATAGAAGACTGCAATGTTGAATTGTTCTGCTTTTTATTTATCTAAATCTTTAGTTGATCTCTGATAATAAGCGGTTAGATGCATTTAGCATCTGAGATTCAGAGTCAGTGTCCAAAGGCAGGTCTTTGGCCAATCACACCACCGAGTCCATTGCTTGGCAACCAAAAGAGGAGGAGGAAAGGGGGTGTAGGGAGGAGGGGGGGGGGGGGGGTGATACTACAAAAATAGACCATCAAGGAGCTGTATGTTTGAAAAAAAGAAAAAGGAGAGACACACATGTTGGTTGGGCTATAAATAGTAACAAGGACCATGGACATCTTATATGCTCAGTAGCTATGTTGTATTGTTACATGCAGTCTAATGAATTACAGCATTTTTACACACATTGGTTGAGGTATAAATAGTGTCAAACAGCCTTGACATTTTATGTTGTACAGTAGCTCTATTGTATTGTTGGAAACGGTGGATAATGTGTTACAGATATTTTGCATTGATGCAAAATGAGGCATAGTAACTAATAAAGATTTGAATTTTGTTGTTGTTTTATAGCTCTTGATAAAATAACAAGAGATGACACCTAATTATTAAGCAAACGTTGACAAAGTTGTGGATTATCTATAGTAAAGAAATGGTTAAGGCAAAATAATTTGGCATCAGAAGGGAGAATATATATGAAAGAACAGTAAATATACTTCAGTTGTCACATTTGAATTGCATCACATTGTTATGAATAACCAAATAGCATATTGAAAATGCATTGGAAAATAAACTGGAGGGAACAAGACCATTTTTAATGAGCTTAGAATTTTTTTTCACTTTAGATTTCACTTAGAATCAAAACCTGTCCCAAAGGACCCTATCATGTAATATTTTAACTCTATCAAAGGCAATTAAACGGTTTAGCAACAGCAGGTCCTTAAAAGGCTTTATCAGGACTGTCTTATCCACCAGACATCGCCCAGGGAGGCTGGACGTTGCCAAGGCAACCCTCACAAATGGCTGCTGACGTCAAGAAGGTAGGAGAAAAACCGGGGAGAGCCACAGCTTCTATGCATAATGTATTATAGGGGGGGGGGGGGGGTTGTGGGGGGGGGGGGGGGGGGACTTGAAGAGTGTGAAGCGAATTAAAATATGTGCGCTGTACTTAACTCACAGCATCTTTCTTCAGTAAATCAAGGCTGACAGTTTAAAAGATTCACTTTTTGGCTGGCAAACAAAATCAAGCTCTTATTTGAATCACAATCACGTGGCACACATATTTCTTAGATTGAGGCATTCTTCAAGCTTCAGCAAATGCAAATACTTGTGAATATTATATATGTATTTTTTTTTATATATATATATAATAATGTGTATCTCCACAATGCTATTCATTGAAATTTGGAAAAGAGATGCGGTGTATGACAGCGAACTGTACACTGCCCTCTTTGACAGGTTCTTGTCTAATCTCACTTCTATTGTTGGCACATGAGCGACAATCTGACCAACAGTTTGATGAAGTGCCCTCATCATTTTAGTGATAATGTCTCTCGTGATGCGTTGGAATTACTAGATTGGCGAGCTGGATGCCGATTATGGAGTCAGGGTTGCTGCTCGCACAAGGCCAAATGCTATTGGACCTCAAATTACTACTGCAATGAAATGCATAATCCAAATGTGTGTATTTGCATGTAAATAATCTTTTGTGTAAAAGTGCCTTCCAATTGAGTGGTAACCAGGGTAGTCAATCTATGGCACACCTCTTGGTTAAAATTAACTGGAATTTGAGCAAAACAACACATTTTGTTGATGTGTATACATGTTTGACTCATAGGAAATACATATTTTTAAGACATCCAACCAGTACTACAGATAATTTGTAATTTTTTTTGTAAGTGTGAGGTTATCCGAAAAGACTTCTTTACTTAATAAATCATACATCATCAAATATGAAGGCCAGAATTGTTGCAAATGAATGTGCAGTGAAGTGCAAAGTGCTTTGGGGAATTTCCAATACTTCTTCTATTGGATTTCTAGCAACCATGAAGCCTGAATCAACGTGCTTTTACAGAGAAGTGAATCATACATATTAGTTACAAAAGAAACATTATGCAACATATTTGTAACAATGCTACCCTCTTGTTCAAGCAAGGCTTACCATAGTTACAACATGAGTGTAGCAATCATCATTCATTCATTACTGTAATCTTACAATTAGTACTACAACAGAATCCTCGCTTGTATGGTGGGGCACAGCTTCCTAACATAAATCTCGATATACAGTTGGTACTAATGATATATACAAAACAATGTACACCCAGATATCCATATATTGTATAGTTGCATTATTATAAAATCCCATGTATGGCCATATATACCTTTAGACAAAGAATTATCTCTATGGATGGAATGTTTGCAATCCCAAAACTGCTATTTTAAATCAATATGGGAAAACAATTACTGAGCGATCTTACCTACTGCAAGAAGATAGCACAGGAAGTCTTTTTATTTTTTATTTTTTTTAGTAGGTCCTGAATGGCATGGTGTGTTGGATCCTTCCTTTTCAGACGGGTAGAGGTTTCAAGGAGAATTAATAAATGGTGTGTGAGGCAGTACTGGCAGATGAAGCTACTGAGTAGAAGAGTGCGGAGATGGGAGGAAACGATGATGGGAGATGGAGCACTATTTTTGTTAAAGGGACAGTGTTGTGTTTTCAATGGAATCATGTCATTGCTTTAGGATCCAGGTCAAGGACCTTTAAAAATTCTCCTGTTTTAATGGGGCAAATTGCATTATTGGTTATGTAAGTGTTGATGGTTGATGGCTTTTACTGCTTCTTTTAAATGGATAGAGAACATTGGACCCCCCCCCCCCCCCCCCATTGCATTGTGTAAATGGATCAGATGTCACTGTAACAGTTAAAAAGTAAACGTTGTTTTCTCTACATATTAGTTAAAGTACATCAAAAACTAAATTTGTTAGCTTTTTCTATAGGCATTTTATTTAATATATTGTGACTTTGGTCCTGATGGTTATACGGTAACAGATTGATGAATGTATAAATAACTCTACTGTGTTTGGTGTAGTTTCCATCATGAATCTTTAGTGATTGCTTTTGCTTATCAGCAGTGATTTGGTGCTAGTTCTACTTGTCATTTCATTAACTATTGTGAGAGATTTTGGCATTCTGCAGCAGTGATTTTAATTTTGAGAATCCCAAAAATAAAAACTCTGTTTTAAGAATTACATGTGAAGACAGTGACAAAAGAAACCAACACCATTGGCCAAAAATAAATGACTATATTCTTTTATTTTAGAAGAATAAGACATGTGAAACATTCAAAGAGCACTGAAATTCCAAGTGCTTGTACAAAACCGCTAAATCAACATGAAAACTTCATTCAGACTTCTTTAAGGTTGCAGAATTCCAATCCCTAATTTAGATGAAACCCCCCCCAAATCATAGAGCTACATAATAGACAGCAGTTAAACTTGTTTCAAAAGTTGACCTTTTCTAGTGACAAGAGATGTCACAATATTCTTAGCTATTCAACAAGTGTCACTCAAACTTAATTCCCTGTGCAAGAGGAAGATCCTTGCTGTAGTTGATGGTACAGGTTGAGCGCCTCATGTACTGCTTCCAGGAATCACTTCCAGACTCTCTGCCACCTCCCGTGTGCTTCTCTCCGCCAAAAGCCCCTCCGATTTCAGCCCCGCTTGTTGGAATGTTGACATTCACAATGCCACAGTCGGATCCTTTGGGCCCCAGCCAGCGGAAGATCCGGCCCAGATCTTTGGTAAAGATGCTGCTGGATAGGCCCTGTTTCACCTCGTTGTTCCAGGCAAAAGCTTCTTCCTCGGTTTTGAATTTGAGAACGTAGAGAATGGGGACAAAGGTTTCAGTGTGGACCACCGAAGCGTCGTGGGCCAGCCCAGTGATGATGGTTGGCTCGACGTAATTTCCAGGACGATCCATCACTTTCCCTCCACAGACAACAGTGCCGCCTTGCTGCTTAGCCTTTTCAATTGCAGACAAATACTGCTCCACAGCTTGTTTGGTGTGCAGGGGCCCATACAAGGTGCTGGGATCCCAGGGATCTCCAATGCGGACTTGCTTATAGGCCTTGGTGATCCTCTCAATCACTGCATCATGGAGACTCTCATGAAGCATTAACCTTCTTGTGGTAGTGCAGCGTTGGCCTGCGGTTCCAACGGATGCAAACACAGCAGAGGGCACGACCAGATTAAGGTCAGCGTCCTCAAACACAATGATAGCGTTGTTCCCACCAAGCTCCAGCAGTTTCCGTCCAAACCTCTCTTGGACCATCGTTCCCACCATCTTGCCAACGTGTGTGCTACCGGTGAAGGACAACAGATCTACCCGTTCATCCTTGGCCATGGCGGTGCCGATATCAGCCCCTCCACATGCCATGGAGCAGATGGCCCCTGGCAGGTTGTTTTGCTCCAGCACCTCAGCTACAATCTTTGTAACAGCCACACTTGTAAGAGGTGTAGTCGGTGCTCCTTTCCACAGGCAGACATTGCCACAGGTGAGAGCGAGAGCATTGTTCCAGCCATAGACCGCTACAGGAAAGTTGAATGCTGTGATGATCCCAACCAGACCAACTGGGTTCCACTGTTCGATGAGGGCATGGCCTGGCCTCTCTGAAGGGAGGACGGGCCCACCAATCATTCTTGAAAGACCAACAGCGTAATCACACACGTCGACATATTCCTGAACCTCTCCTACACCTTCAACGTAGATCTTCCCCATTTCTAGAGACACCAAGCTCCCAAGAACCTTGATTTTCTTTCTCAGGCCATCACCAATCTGCCTGACAATCTCCCCTCTTTTTGGAGCTGGTATATCCGCCCACATCTTCCAGGCTTCCTTTGTCTTAGAGACGGTATCTTCATACTCCTTCATCGTAGCTTGGGTTACTCTGGCAATTGGCTCATTGTTGGCAGGGCAGTACGAGGTAATGACCTCCCCACTGCCTCCCCAGCTGCCATTGTAAACGCCAGGGTTGTCCTCTGAAAGACCTAATTCTTTCAGCCAAGCGTATTTGGGCTGGCTAATCAGAAGACCCGACATGGCTGCTGACTGGTGAACAGATGCCAATTTATTTCTCAAGAGGACCCTGCTGTGTCGGGCGAGAGTCAGGTTGAGGCAGTGCTGCATGAGTGCTGGAAAGAAGAAAAAAAGTTACTCAAGCATTTAATTTTTGCACAAAAAACAAATTAGACAACAGTTACAATATGGTCGTGGTGTATAACTTGCACTGGAGCCATGCCAACTTCTTAATTTTAAACTCCAAACTGAGCGCCCCCGTGATTTGACACCCGTCTATTTTTTTCTCCGTCAGTGTCATGGTCGACCGTGGTTCAAGGTCTTGAGTTTAGTGCTGACTGAATGACCTTTTTGCAACATTACGACATAAAAAATCAGCTATTCTTTGCATCAATTTCAAAGATTTTTTTTAAACGAAAACGATCGCTCAATTTTACTTACTTTGCTGTGTGATTTGCAGGGCCACGTCCACGGTCGAGCATGGAGCTAATATTGCTGTCCCTTCATTAATACGTCACCACACTTTCGCTTCATGGCTTTCTGATTGGACGGTCGCTGTGACGCGCGAACTGCGCCCGCTTGGTTACGGTTCTGTGCTAGCTCCCGCAGCCCCTTTGTTGTGATTCTGAAATAATAACACATATTATCATATAAACGCGCTGCTGTGAACTTTTCGAAGATGAGCGGCGGAGTGTACGGTGGTGGTGAGTGACATTTAATCATCTTAGAAAGGGATCAGTTTCCCCTGTTGTCTTTTTCTGTCGCATTTGATAGCCTGCTGACCTAGCCATGCTACCGCTTAACTGTATGGTTGGAATCATATCAATATTTTTCAAGCTTCTCTTTATTCATTCATTCGCTGATTCTTGATCTTTTATGTTTGCATTGATGTCGGAATGCCAAGTTGCATTTTTGGAGTCGTTCCACTCGGTCACCCTGAAATTGTTACTCTCTTAATGCATTGAAATGAATGAAAGTGGGCAGGACTGGAATCATGTGGTTGTTTTTCAGCGAAATTATTGAAGGAGTTACTGAAATAATTGGACAAACTGTATCTGAATAGCTGTATTTAGTCTTATTTAACTTAAATAATGCAACATATTTTTTACACTTTATTTTACATGTAAAACCCTAATAAATGTTAGTATTGCAATGCGTTCTTCATATTGGTTTGGTTGTTGAATAAACTTTTTTTTTTTTTAATATGAAATGTTTGTTTTTTTAAGAATTTTTATAAACATTACTCTAGCACATTACCTAACATTGGCGTTTATGTATTGTGCTGATACTGATTTGCAAAACTGCGTGACTTTTTCATTCATTTATTAACCCCTGTAATCTAGAATTAAGGTTATGGGAAGAACATTGATCTAATTTTGTGTGTACAGTTTGCACAAAACCGTAATGTTAGTATCCCAGTAAGCTAAGGGAGATATTGATTCTGGAAACTCCAATATGTTTTTTATTTTGTCCAGATGAGGTTGGAGCCCTGGTGTTCGACATTGGCTCATACACGGTGAGGGCTGGCTATGCAGGAGAAGACTGTCCAAAAGTAAGAATATCTCTCTAATTACTTGATTTAAAGTGTCCACCCCCTATCTTCACTTTCTCTCTTGTGGCATGCTGATGATGTCAGGAAACTAGGTCTGTTACCCAAGAGACAGGCAGCATATATCGAGTTGATACCATTGTGGACGACTAGCATGTTTCTCTTTTGTGTGAAAATAAATTGAGTAATTATCCTTTAGTCCTAAAATGGTATAGCAATTACTGCAAATTCAAATTGGAAGGAAAGGATTATTAAAATGACATTCAGTTGCAGGGTAACCTTGGAAGTTAACACACATTAACTCCAATCTATTCACCACAAGTAATAAAGCAAATGATCAGAGGTTAAAATATTTGGATCATGAATATCATTTGATTTAAAAAGCAATATTTTTCTTAGCTGTAGGTTGTCACAATAATAATAATGTCAGAATAATATGTCAAAGATTTTCATTGACATCTTTGTTAGATAAGAAGAGATTTAAAACAAATGACAGTTCTCACTGTTGATTATACACATCAGAACATATACACAATTGACATTATGGGGCTTCTACAGACTGTGTGCAAAGAGTTTCTGTTATAGTCAGTAAATTGTCTTTAAAAAACACAACCTAACTACGATTGTATGCCCTCCAAGGCTGACTTCCCCACAGTGATCGGTGTGACCCTGGGGCGTGATGATGGCACCACTCCCATGGAGACAGATGGCGACAAGGGCAAACAGAGCGGTACCGCTTACTACATTGACACCAACCAACTCAGGGTCCCACGAGAGAGTATGGAGGTCATGTCTCCTCTCAAGAACGGCATGAGTGAGTCTTTATATGGCACCTTTTTACCTGCCAAAGAATAGTAGTAACCCCAAGGCTATCAATAACTAATCATTGCCAGTTTTCCCAGTGGATTGGAAGTCTATCACTATTAATACAGACACATGAAATAATGTAAATCCAGGTAATCTCAGTATTTAAAGATAATTATAGAGATCACTCATGTAAAGTATGCTGGTCCAGTGTATTAGGCTCATTAGAACCCATGGAGATGAGATTATTTTAAGGCCATTGTGACACAGATCTTAATTGAAGTACAGTGGCATTGTGGGACCACTGCTTCCTTTAGAGAGCTGGCCCAGAACATAGGTGCATGCTGCTCAAATTACAATCTAAAAAAATCACCATTGCTCTATTTTTGTTTTAAACTGAGCCAGTGGTGACGATGAATGAATCCATTTTTTTTCTAAATGTGACACACAAAAGCACTTGGGTGTTTTGTGCATTTAGGGCACAGTATCTTGATGATTATTCTTCACTTGGTACTGTAGTTTCATGGACTAATGTGGAGCATATATTAAGTTTGCATTGGAAAATGCTTTAACATGATCAAGGTTGTATTCTTTTTTTTTAGATTAAAATGTCTTGTGTGTAACCTTTTTATTCCCCCTTTATAGTTGAAGACTGGGACAGTTTTCAAGCCATTTTAGATCACACCTATAGGATGCACTTCAAGTCAGAACCTAGCCTGCATCCAGTACTAATGTCAGAAGCATCTGTGAGTTACTCTTTCTGAAAGATGAAGTTTTTTTCCATATTTTTTCAGGTTATATCAAATAATGTTTTATCTTTGCAGTGGAACACACGAGCAAAACGAGAGAAACTGACTGAATTGATGTTCGAGCACTACAACATTCCTGCCTTCTTTCTTTGCAAATCAGCCGTGTTATCAGCGTATCCTTTGTTTTTATTTGCCTCCTTCCCTATTACGATTCTGCTTCACAATGTGCGTAAACTGCAAAACCATCATTCCTAGGAACAATTTGTCTTTGTTTTAAATGTATATATACATTTTTGACTAAATTCTGTTACTTAGTGTGTAAAAATATGTTAGAGTGGGGGGCAACATTTTAAAAATGATCATTTTAAATCATAAAGGCTTTTTTTAAAAACAATTTTTTACTTGTTCTATTGGCACATTTCCAACTTGTTATGAGCATAAAGTAACTTGAGAAAAAAATAAATCCTCGGACATTTAAAATATGATAGGCTCATGAATTTACGTCAACTGGGGCTCATCTGGAAACTTTCTATAACTAAACAAGTGATATATATATAAAAGGATGCATTATATTGGTCATATGCTTGTCATACATGTGTCGCTATGATTCCTTTACTCGAAAAAGTTTCGCCAATGGGCGATCTACGGGCTTAGTCCTGGACAGCGGAGCCACACACACCACAGCCATCCCAGTACATGATGGCTATGTCCTTCAGCAAGGTAACTTTACCGGACTGTTCCATTTTTTTAATTCTATGGCAAAATGGGTTTTGGCTGATCACCCAATTGTATCGCTTTTGTTGTGTTTCTCTTTGTAAGTTCTGCAGGATGTGTACGTACTGTTAATTACTCCAAGTTTTATTTTCTCTTACAGGCATCGTCAAGTCGCCCCTGGCTGGAGATTTCATGAGCATGCAGTGTCGAGAACTTTTCCAAGAGTTAAATGTTGAAATCATTCCTCCTTACATGATTGCGTCAAAGGTGAACTCATTTTATCATTCAGTTTAGTGAATGTACGTAATTATGATATTGAGCTGACCCTGTTTTATTTTTGATGAGTTGACTTTTTGTTACTTGAATTGTATTTGGGCTTTTTTATTTTTTTTCAAGTCAACTCTAGATCAAAAAGTAAAGTAGGATTTCATTTTCTTTTTTTCTGCTTTTAGGATGCAGTGCGAGAAGGTTCGCCGGCCAGCTGGAAGAAGAAGGAGAAACTACCTCAAGTTACTCGTTCGTGGCACAACTACATGTGCAATGTCAGTAAAAACGTCTCGCCTTGGAAAGATGTTGCTTTACACTGCAATTTTTACTTATACAAATATGTCTTCTCTTTGTAATTACAGTGTGTGATCCAAGACTTTCAGGCCTCTGTATTGCAGGTGTCTGACTCGCCATATGACGAACAGTGAGAAAAAAATAACCTTTTGCAATTCATCCCATAAAATATTGTCGCATCGATGCTAAAGCTTTTTGTGCTTGGCAAAAGCCCCACTGTATCTTACTAAATTTAGAAAAAAAAATTTGCCTCCATCTTGTGGCGTCTATTGGCTACTAGCATTCTTGCATGTTTACATTACAATTTACATAATTCAGTGGCCCATCTGTGATGGATGTGAAAAGTAAGACGTCACTTTTAGTTAAAGCATTGACTTTCCAATTGTACATTGATAAAATAAATTGAGCATGGGCTGCAATGTGCACTTTTCTAGCATCTTAGGAGCGTTCTGAGCTAAATTGACATTCAAGATGAGTCAGTTGACAGTGAATGCCATCCTGTGATTTTAGAGTTGCCGCCCAGATGCCCACAGTTCATTATGAGCTACCCAACGGCTACAACTGTGACTTTGGTGCAGAGAGATTGAAAATCCCTGAAGGCCTCTTTGACCCCTCTAATGCCAAGGTATGATTTGCCTGTTTTAATGCCACACAGCATATAATGGACCGTGAAGGTTTTGTGAAGGTTCAGCACTTACTCTCTAATGTCCCATTATCAGGGTTTGTCTGGAAACACAATGTTAGGAGTGGGCCACGTGGTGACAACCAGCGTTGGAATGTGTGACATCGACATCCGACCGGTGAATATTGACATTTATTTTGATGTGATAATGGTTGGAATTTTTACATCACTTTCTGTGGCTAATATTTGACTTTTGTGTCAGGGGCTGTATGGCAGCGTAGTGGTGACAGGAGGAAATACACTGATTCAGGGCTTCACTGATCGCCTAAACAGAGAACTTTCTCAGAAAACTCCACCGGTGTGTGCTTATTATTTATATCCAATTGTCCTTTTTTTTAAATGTATTTTGAACATAGGTCATTTCAGTCAAATAATAAATGGATGTTTTATTTTGTTTACTTATAGAGCATGCGACTGAAGTTGATAGCCAACAATACCACAGTGGAGCGTAGGTTCAGCGCATGGATCGGAGGCTCCATCTTAGCATCACTTGTAAGTACATGGCGTGTGCTGCTTTAACTATTTGTAGTCTGTGACAAATGATTTTTCTTTTTTTTTTAGGGAACCTTTCAGCAAATGTGGATATCCAAACAGGAGTATGAGGAGGGAGGAAAGCAGTGTGTTGACAGAAAGTGCCCTTGATTTGACACTCCTAAAACACCGGATAAATTTCATTTTGTATTTTTTTTTTTAAAAGCAGTTTGTCTTTGTGGGTGTGCGTAGCAACATTCACATTTCCAATTTTGTCTATCACTTTGTTGAAGTCTGATTAAATTTCTTTGCCATAATATTTGGTGTGCTGAATCATCCCAAGATAAAATAGGAACTAAACCTTACTAATTGACATTTTTTCTTTTCGTCTGTCTAGCAAACCCCAAAATGGCTAGGTCAGCTCCCTCCTTAAATGTGTCTTAACTTTTAGAGGATGGCTCTGTGTGCAAGAATTGGCATATGGGCTATAACACCATGTCTGTATTCAAGACAGTTGCATTCAAAGCCTGTTAATAGTGGATAACCTTTCATTATTGGGGAAAAATACATGTAAATATGTAAGTCAGTGCCCTGTTCTTTTAATTCACAACACATCCCTTTCATAATAAAGATGCACAAAATACCCATGTTTACTTTGCGATAATGCAAACTTTATTCATCAAAATGAACATGTGGAAGAAATACATTGAGCAATTTCTTTTTTTTTTATTGCTGAAATATAACAAGTAACAGCGTTTTACATAGTTTAGTGACATAGGTTGTGTTATCACATGTCTGGGACACTTAAAATCATACACAATCACAAATGTGGGAAATTCATGTTCATGACATGATTTTTATTTATTTTAATTGGCTGGAACCTTCATCTGTGGGAACCTTTCTTGAAGCTTAGCCATCTTTTTCCTTTCCCTGCTTGCTTTCTTATACTTTTCCCGAATGAACTTCTCAATGCGTAGCCTAATGGACAAACACCAGAGACATTTATAGTACATCTCCAACTTTTAAAATGGACTGCTGCCTATGTACCGTGTCTTACCTGATATGTGGTTCAACAAACTTGGGTGTGTAAAACCTCTTTAGCTTGTATCTTTTATTCAAATTCCAAGGAATGGCATACTCTTTGAATCGATACCTGGAGAATAAAATAAAATAGTTGAATCAGTTTAAAGGAACAGGACTGCTTATCACAGCCCTAAATTCTAACCCTAATAAAGTAGATTGTGTGAGGTTGGCTCATTGAGAGGTAGATCTCGGAGTAAAAAAGTGTGACCGCCCCTGCCTTAGATGCTACATTATTATTATAGCCACAGAGCTAAACAGATACTATCCATTCACCATCTCACTTCTCTTTTTAATTAACAATGGATCATATCAGTGTGTAAAAACTCTCACCAATAGACATAACCAAACACGTTCCTCCTCCAGGCCCCTGGTCTGCCCTTCTCCTGGCCTGTTTGGAGCAGACGCAGGGAATTTTCTCTCTCTGCTACCACTGTGTCCAGCCTTATCATTGATCGCTCAATCTAGGAGGAAGATACACATAAAAATAAAAACGTTTTCTTAAAAAAATAAAAAAACATGGCGCATCAATGACTAAATCTGTGTTCACATTGAGGAAGTCAACAAAGTGCAACACCAACCTTCCGCAGCCTCTCTGGACTTGGCATCGCAACCCTTTGCCTTTTAGATTCCTGTTCCAGTGTCAGCAGCATGTTCCTTTCTTTCAATAGTACATACCTAATAGACGATATTATTTTGAATTATTGGCCACACTATACATACTAAGTAAATGACATTATACAAAGTGTTACCAGAGTTTGTGCAAATCCTCACTGCTCTTAGCTCTCAGTTGTTTGCCAGTCCATGGCGCACCTGCCATATAATAATGCAAAAAGAACAACATTAGTACAGTAAGGAGATGTAGAGGTATATTGCACACTGGTTTTACCAGGAAAATTGATGAGTTGGTATTTCAGTTTTACCTGATTTCACCGTTTTTTCTCCCCAGTTCTCTGGAGAGTCAAAGAACTCATCCAGGCTTCTTCTGTGGAAACTTGTGTGCAAGGCACTACACTGAACCAGGGGTATGTTTGGACTGTACCCACATTGGGTAACAAGGGGTGTTTTTTTCCTGGTGGTGGATGAAAACATGCTTAGTCCTCATTATAATGCATAAAAATAACACATGAACGTTCTTAAAAATGTAATGTAGGCACTGCTTCTTTGAAGGATGTCAACAATGCCACGATCAGAGCATGACAAATAAGAACAGGCGGTTTTATCTATAAGTTTGACCTTTTTGTTACTCTTTGCAACGTTAGCGCGAAGCTAATGATGAACGAGCCCGAATTTGTGCATATACAACCGGATCTTACCTCCAAATATAAGGGCTGGCATGCACCACGCTGCCAGCACATCGTTGAATACTTAGTTGCGAAGATATTCTACAAACATTCTGCAACTGTTTGCAAAGATTCAAGACACGTCCAGCTGAAGAGGGCGCCGCCATCTTTGCTGAACTGCTGTCATTGATACCATATACAATGCTAGATGACGAAAGGTGAAATTGGCTAGCAGTGCAATACCTTTACTCAATGTTAAACCTTTTATTCAAAAGGACGTTTCAAATTCGGTTGAAAACTGCACAATCTGAATCTATTTCAAAGTGCATAAAATACAATGCGTTGTGTGTCACAGTATATAATGATTATTGAATGGGCCCAAACAACATCTAATCTAAAATATATACATATCAAGGGCAATATTCTTCACATTTCCCAGCGTGCATTTTCCCCTCTCATAATATTTTAACATGCAGCCTAATTTTCAAAGTCTGACGCTGAACAGCAAAACCCCTCAATTTTACAAGTGTATATTTGTAATATATATATTTTTTATTCAGATGCGCTGAACAGTACTTGCCCCAACCAATCATGGCGTTTTATGCTTCAGGTCTCCCAACAGCGAATCACAGGCCGTTTTGCTGGAGAGCCATCCCTCAGTAGCAATGGTGGGTATGAGTCTATTCAGGTCTGCCGCTGCAATTGCAGCCAGACTGAATCCTTTGAAAGTAGGAAATGCGACGACAAATATACTTTCTCGGACAATACCCCACACGGAAAAAGGTACGTGACATCTTAGCGAAGTCCACTTTGGAAATTTCCTCCAGATTTTTGTTGTCTCTTCTTTTGACCTTGCCATAGGAATTGTTAGCATGCTATTGATAGCTTGCTCGCAATGTTTGCATTGCAGTCAGTCAATGTTCATTCACTTCATGTGCATTTTGTGTTTTTCATTGATTAACCTTGATCTTAAGTTTTGATTGTTTTGTTTTTTTAACTAGAAAATTTATTTGTTTGTTTGTTTTAGGATATTGTTTGTGCCCACCTCATAATACCACCATAAACAATGCTTTATTTTCAATTTTGCTTGTCCTCAAACACTAAGGTTCCTAATAAGCTTGAATCTATGGTTCTATGGTGGGAAAGAGGAAAAAGGTTGCTATCAACCTGGACTGGCTGCCAGCCTGTGATACCTAAAGACAAACCACCCTGAGATACCTAAAGACAAACCACCCTGATCACTCACATTCACACTTATGGACAGTTTTTTGAAAACTCTTTTTAAATCCTGTTTTTGTTCTTCAGTGGCTGTCCGTTGGGGTCATTCAAAGATGTTCGTCATAAAACCAACTGAGTTCTACGACAAGAGATTTCTTCGTCTGATGGTGAGTTGCAAAGAGGAATGAATATATATATATATACATGTTCATTTTTACTACTGACATTTTTAAATCAAAATAAACAGAGGCTAAACAATTTCAGCAAGACCACTGTATGTACATGGTTTTGCCAACTTCACAATTTTGCAGCATTTCTTGCACCTTCCGTTGAAAAATAAACAAACCAAAATGGAAAAATTAAACAACAACCAATCTTTTGACTTTGCTGTTTAAACGTGTGGGTACTTGGAGACAACAAGTGACTGTTCTTCCCTCTCCACTTAGCAATTCTACATCCTGCTGACTGGTATTCCAGTGGCCATAATTGTCACATCTGTCAATCTGTTTATTGGTGAGCTATCCAAGACTTTGTATTAACTTCTTTAATTATGGGGTCTAAATCAAGAATATTTTTGTTGTGAAGGTGAAGCAGATCTGGTTGAAACTCCTGAGGGTTATGAACCTGAGTACTGGGAATACTACAAGGTAAAAATATGTAGCTACTTCGCGAACACAATCAAACACTTGAGGCTGATAGAACTATAATTTCAAGTCAATCGTTACTTTGCATGGACACCATTCAATTCAAATATCCTGTCTGCATTTTTTCCTTTTGTACTGCAGCATCCTATCACTAGGTGGATTTCTAGAAACCTCCTTGATTCCCCAGTGAAAGACTATGAAAAAATGATGGCTGCAATCCACATAGAAAAAGAGAAGGCAGACATGAGGTAAGTGAATAATTTATTGTGGCTGCGTCCCTTAGGTTAACAATTAATGGATGGTTAAAATATGTTGATAAATTTGAGATGGATTACTTTTTTTCCATAGTCCTACCTTTCTCCCTTGTGTTCATCCCTGGTGTACTATATATTTACAGACTTTACCTCTCATTGTGTTAATTGAATTGCTTGTATTGAACCGAGTGTCTTAACCATTTTCCTTTGCGGCTGTTACTCAGCCATCTGATTAAGGCCTTTGTCAATGACTATTAATTGATGAGATTTCTTTTTGTCTGTGGTTAATAGGCTGGCACAGCTGGAGGTGCGCAAACACATGCGGCAGAGAGGAGACGGCCCCTGGTTTCAGTTCGAGACGCTCGACAAGAACCTTATTGACCACAGACACAAATCAACACCTGATAACTGAACCAGACTGTTGGCAATTCTTTGTGCTGGTTTGACTCTCTGCTTGTACATTTTTTCCCCTCCATAATGCTTAACTAATAAAAAAAAAAATCTATGTTTACCTTTTGGGTTTGTGTTTATGGCAAGTTTTCTTGCATTTTGAATATGTGTATATGCAAAAAAGATGTAAGAACTGTATGCGACTCCTAGAAAGTCAGAGTCAAAGGAGCAAATGTGGAATTCCCATCAGAGAAGATGAACAGTTTATTTAGTCTTCCATTATGAAAAATAATTGGATGTTTTTATTGTTTAAAACTTTACCACAAAGTGCATAAACAACAAACAGAAAAATAAAAATATCAATACATATTAACAAAATAAGTAATCAAATATAAATACTCAAAAACATGGGGATGTGCACAAATATAACCCTATTGGCCGTCACCAGACTGTAAAGGTGGTCACGGAGTAGTATTAAGCGTGGGTGGGCGTCTGTGTGCATCACCTCCAGACGGCGTGGGAGTGCCCCCCCTTGCTACCCCTCGGCCCACGCGTGGTCTTGTCACTCCAAAAATAAACAAAAGCTCCCGTGTGTTTTTAGCATAGCATTCCATCACACGAGGGTGTTCCTAATCAGCCATTCACAGTATTTTGACGTTTCCGGGCGTTGTTCCCCCATCGCCGTATCCAGCCCTCGTTTTTCTTTTTTTTTATTCCTCCATCCAATGGCCGGAGGAATGTAGTGTTGGTTGGCCACGTTAAAAATAGCAGCCGTCGCCTTCTGTGAGTGAGCGGCTCCGGTGGCTGCACCGGCACTGTGCTTCGAGGAGCGGGAATGCCAACATGGCTACAGACCTCGGCGAGCTGCTGGTCCCGTACATGCCCACCATCCGAGTGCCAAAGACCGGAGACAGGGTGTTCAAGAGCGAGTGCGCTTTCTCATTCGACTCCCCGGTAAGTGTGCGCTTTAATCCGGAGGGGAGGGAAAGGAAGACGAACCTGCAATCATTTCATTGTTCAAACACCGAGGATGTTTACATGTGAGGAGTTGTAGATTTGTGAATGGAAGGGATGGTTTTACCTGGACTAGTTGAGGCCGTATAATACGTGGGTGAGGGATGGAGATCTAGGCCAGGGGTGGCGAACAAGTTAGACACAATTAAACCTGTGAGAGTCAAAGAGATGCACTTTACCATACCTGTCAACCTCGAACCATTTGTGATCTTACCAAATTTTGTTTTCGCCCTTACATATATGTATAAATACATGGAAAATCTTACCACTTTACTTTTTTGTAAAAAATCACGAACAACAAGTGAAAATGAAAGTAAACATAAACAAGGGAACAGGAAACGGAAATCACATGGTGAAAGTGTTACAAAACGAAATGTTTATCATGATCTTTTTTTTTTAGCCAATCAGAGGCGCCGGTACATATATCACTTGGCAGACATGCGTTTCCGGGAAGAAACAATGGCGGATGGTGAAAAATGGCTAGAAAGTGCCTTAATTTATTTTTTTTTCTCAAAATCACCGTTTAGCGTACCATTTTCATGTGTACAGCGTACCAATATAAAAATGGGCTTTCAGTTGTACCAATTACGGCGAGAACGTACCAGTTGACAGGTATGCTTTACGTTAGATAGAGCATAAAATTACAATCTGCCAAATTATTTTTTTAAATACAGTAATGTAGAATTTGTTTACGGGGTGGCCAGGTCAGTGCGTGAGTGGTTAGCGTGTTGGCCTCACAGTGGAGGACCTGGGTTCAAATCCAGGTCGGTCCACCTGTGTGGAGTTTGTATGTTGTCCTGTGTGAGTTTTCTATGAGTACTCCGGTTTCCTCGTACATTCCAAAGACATGCATGGTAGGCTGATTGGACACTCTAAATTGCCCTAAATGAATGTGAGTGTGAATGGTTGTTTTACTCCTTGTGTTGGCTGGCCACTAGTTCAGGGTGTCCCCCAACTCTGGCCCAAAGTCAGCTGGGATAGACTCCAGCACCCCCCACAACCCTTGTGAGGATGAAGTGGTTCAGAAATGAGATGAGATTAAAGAATAAAAATAAGAGCCATAGTAGATACAAAATAGGATCGTTTTGGCCAGGAGCCGCATGCAGCTTGAGAGCCACGTGTTCCCAACTCTGGTCTAGGCAGTAATACCTGACTGCCATAGGAACAAGTTTTTGTCACTCACAGAAATATAAAAGATTACCAGATCATAAATGGAAAGAAAACACAGTGACAGTAACTGAGTGACTGTCTGCTCCTGTGGAAACTAATTTATTGTGAGCCATTTGTAACTTCAAAATGATATATCACGAGACAAACGTGATCATAAAACATTCTCTATTAATGTTTGGTGTACAGTGGATTTATTGTCCAGGCTTGTGGAAGACCATCAGAATCTTATCTTTAGGGTTGCCTCAATTCAAAAAGGGGTTTCACTAGTATAATACCTGTAGCCTAATGATTTGAAGTTGTAGTTATTATCGAAAATACAATACCAATAATACAAATAATAATTTTTCCTATAGTAACTACAACATGATATATATATTTACACCCAATGCTTGAGGCGACCTCCTTTTAAAATTCTAGTTACTATAGTGAATATTTGTCTGAAAAACATATCTGGTCCAATAAAAGAACCCACAAGGAACAGCAGTGCTCCACAAATGAGTTTATTATAGGCCATTCATGACCTTGAATTGAATTGTTCTTTGCGTGGAGTTATGAAAAAACAAAGATTATTGGACTCAAGACTTGTGGCAACTTTTAGTGGTCCCTAACATTAGTTTTTCAAATGACTAGTTATAAAAGCAGTCGTGAAACTTCAAAACTGGGAATTTTACCTTGTGAAGTCATAGAAAATTCTGTAAATCAATATAATTCAACAATCTGTCCTCGGTTATGTTTTGGTTAGACATCTGCGTCTTCAATCTTCATCCCACATCTCAAAAATATGCCTGCCAGGTTCAATGCTCAACTGTAATCTCATTGTAAATGTGTGTAAATACCTGTTTGCCAATATGGACCGTGTCGTTGACTGACTTACTTCATCTCTGTGTCTAGATTTTTTGGCTTAACATGAATACATTAGAACAGTTTATTTGTTCGCATAGCAACAGGACATAAAACTCTCCCCTACCCAGGTGTCTTAGTGTCCAGGGCTCATTTTGTTAGAATGGACTGATAATATACTGATTTTCTCGCAATTAATGTCAATGACGTGAGCGTTTTACCTGAATTCTGAATAAACAACCAGGTGATAACGTGTTTAAAGCTCACTCAACTGTTTTTAAAGGTGACTCAGCTGTCTGGAGTTCATCATGTTAGCCTGAGGATGGTTTTATTTTTAGCCATTCGCTGTTGAAGCTCATGTGTCACTCTGGGCTACTTAAAGG
Organism: Stigmatopora nigra; assembly: GCF_051989575.1. Lineage (NCBI taxonomy): Eukaryota > Metazoa > Chordata > Actinopteri > Syngnathiformes > Syngnathidae > Stigmatopora > Stigmatopora nigra. Next base: position 6,334,625 of record NC_135512.1, read on the forward strand.
TTTATCACACTGGTTCTTTACATGTGCCACATTTGGGATATATATACATATATATTTTTTTTTTCTGGCTGAAAAAAAGGCAATGTGAGAGTAAGTATTGTTTGAAATACTCCAATACGAGTGATTGGTCGAAATAACTGTAGCCTTAAACACATGAAAAATGGTCAGTGTCAATAGTCAGAAAATGTGTTTAATTTCTTCAATTAGGTGTCATTTTGAAATATTTTTTGTGTATCTTCCATACGCAAAAGACAGTGTTGTCATGTTATAACAATATGTGAGAATATGCATCGTTGTTTCGCTCATGGCAAGAGCAAGGGCTTTCATCGCCATGGCAACTGCAATTGAACCTCACATCTCCTGATTCAGCACAACTTCTTAGTCTATACTTCAAGCAGCCTGAAATTGGTAAATTGACTTTTATTCATTGATTAGAAACTGTACATACAGAATACTATCATTCAAATCAACTGGTTCTTTTAGAAGATCTTTGGAGATTTTTTTCTCCCCTCAGGAAACAGCATCATATCCCATTGTTTTTATATTATCCTTTTTTTTTTAAATTAAAGGATACTATGCAACACAATTCATGCACTTAGTTTTTACTGAAATTGTTCAATTTAATTTATATAAAGACCTTTCTCACCCCAGTGGTTCTTTTGCCTGATTTTGGTGTCTTTTCAACCAAGGAAATGTAGTCAAATGAATGTATTAAATATTGAGTGTGGCTTTCTCATTGCTTTTCCCCTCCTTGTTTACGTACATGGATGTGTGTGTGTACGTGTGCAGGAATCTGAGGGAGGCCTGTATGTGTGCATGAACACATTCCTGGGCTTTGGACGTGAACACGTGGAGAGACACTATCGCAAAACAGGCCAGAGTGTTTACATACACCTCAAGCGACACGTCAAAGAAGTAAGTATATACCTTGTGCCACAGTAGCATGAGAATGTAATATAAGGTACATTTACATGGACACTTTTATTCGCCTAAAAAGTCTAATAAATGAAAATGCTTCATGTACACAATCTATACAGAACATAGAACGAGAGGAGTGGATTATGTCGATTGATAAACTGATCAGTGCGCCATGAATAACAAACCTCTTCTAAAATGTGTGTGCTTTTTGTGCAGAAATGTTTTCAGGAAAATTTAACTTGTAAATTAACTGCTAACAATGATGATTCTGCTTATGACACACTAGATCAGCTTCATTACATATTGCAGTGTGTTATACTTTAATCCACATTGTATATTATTATATTTACGTATTCAATTGTATTTCATTTCATTGTTTTAATTTATTTTCATTGCTATTTCATCCTGGGTGACATTGCAACGTGAACTCCTAGTTTCGTTTTCTAAGTTAAAGAATAGGAATGTATTTGGAAATTGCACGTCAAAATGAAAATATGGATCATAATTACAGAGAATTCTGCTGAAAACAAGCATAATGATGTCACATTCCATCTGAAACATTGAAAGAAATGGGAAGATTACATTTACTTTTGGACTAAAGTGAATAGTAATTTTGAATTCTTACTCTCAAAAAAACATATAAACTGTATTCTAATTCTTTTTAGAGTGAGCATCCTTATTTTTGCACTCTTATGGATTTTTTTTCCCTCCATCTTGAACCAAATTGAACCTTCCCATCATCCTGTGTTGGTATTGAGCACCACCAGAGGCGTAAAGTTCTGCTGTTTTTCCACTGGCTCTAATTGCTCCCTGATAAGCTGTGCTTTGTAAAGAGCTGCTATTTCTATGCCTGATCCTGAAAACAGAAGCAGCTGCTCACATTCTGCCGGCTCCCATGTCTGCTGTTTTTCGTCTCTCCCATGAGCACTTTTTAGTCTTTAGTGTGTCAGCATTCTGTCTGTTTGTGTCAATCCTGTCTGATGAACAAATTTCACTATCCCCTTAATATGCATTAGGTTGATGCAAAACAAGTTGGTGTCTCAAAAGATTTTGCATTGTGTCTATGGTGACTCAGATCTATTATTTAAAAGAAAACAACTACTGTGACCGCCTTATTTCCAAAAAATTCTGTCTTTAGTTCCAAAATAATTTAGCAAAATCTAAAAATATATATAAATAAAGGTAAAATGAACAGATGGATCTAAAGCAAAAACTGAATATTCAGGGCTTTTAATCAAGTTCCTTTAATCCATTTATAAAAAAATCGAAATATTATATCTAAAATGGTCCGGCCGAAATCAAGTTGACGTTAAAGTGGCCCGCAAACTAACCCGAGTCTGACACCCTTGTATTAAATGATCATTTTCTTCTTTCCCCCCCTCAGAAAGCCACAGGAGCCGCAGGTGGCAATATCTCAAGGAGACGAAATGGAAAAGTGTTTTTGGGTAAGTTTTGTGTTGTGTTTGTTTCACAAACTGTCAATTTGCCCTAAAAAAATCATTGTTCTGTTGTGTTTAAAGGTTAACACTATTTTAAAAAAATAGATTCAGGTACATTTCGGTACAAAAAGGATGGACAACATCACCTAAAATGCTTTTATTTGAAAATTATGAACATTAGTACTTTTAAAAATGAATAATAGCAATATGTGTCGGGGATATTTAAAAAAAACAACAACTTGAAAATGCAAAACCGAAATGGCTCATTACATTTCGTTGGTTCGTTTGACTCTTAGTAGGATTACTTCTAAAGTAAAATGTGTAAGAGAAGTGATTGTCCCTTAGCATGAGTTCACAAAGCCATGTTGGCTTGGAAGATGAAGCAGTTAGGGTTGGGGTTAGGGTTAGGGTAAGGGTAAGGGTAAGGGTAAGGGTTAGGGTAAGGGTAAAGGTTGGCACTAACATGAGGTTGAGATTTCTCCTGATCACCTGGTCGCGTAGAGTCGGCGGAAGTAAAATGCTTTAATCCTGTACTTTGTTTGGTCCTAGTAAGATGCTGACAGGATTTCCTTCCCAGCAGTAATGGATATAGAACCCCCGTATCTCTCACAACCCCCAATGTCCAGACCACTGACCATTGAACATGAATGTTAAAAAAGAAAGAAAATCAGAATCATCAGTTTGCTTTGCCAAAATAAAATGTATCAATCTAAAAAAGCCCACAAAGCAACGGACTGGACTGTATTTCTACAGTCTACTATAGCTGAAAACCTTTGACACGTTTGATATCATTTTAGTTCATTCACTCATTTCCGTGGTCAGCAACCTGTCATTGTTTGTTGCTAAACGTGTCAGATATTTGCCCTAATCAGACTCCTCCTCTTGCTTCCAAGTTCTAAATATAGGCCATTTCCGTGGGTTATGTGCAGTTAGTAACTGTTCTAAATCAAAGTGCCACATACACGGCCGTGGCTTGGAAGCTGGTTGCTTTACAACATGACCACCTCGTGTCTCTCGCTGGCCTCTCAGCTGCCACCACCTGTCAACCCCCCCCTTGCCCTCTTATGAGGTTCACACACTTCTATTGCCACTACTTATGACGCTACTTGGCAAGGACCAGGGGTCTCGCACCCCCCACCCTCTCCCTTGGCCCGATAGACGACGAATTCCTTCCACTTCACCCATAGACCTCGATGCTAAGGGACCTCCTAAGTTTACGTTCCTTCTCCTTTGTTATGACTGTATACGTCCGCATTTTTATTTTAACATTCATAACATGTGTCGCATATTAATGGTATGTCCCATACCAATCCTCTGCGCCAATCCATTCTGTTTTTTGCCTCTGAGAAGTTTCCATGATGCTGTGTCGGCTATGTGATGAGCCATTACATAACTTTGGGCTGCTCAATGAAATCTCTCTATTAACCAACTCCCGTGTAGTGTCATACTACAGAAGGTCCACAGTTCATGGGATTCTCAACATACAGTGTTTCAAGGTTACAAATTGAGCTCAATAAAAGAAAAAGGAAAAAAAACATTTTAAAATATTGCAATAAGGACAGTATGGAGCCATAATAACATCACACAATTTCTTCTGCCTTACATACTGGGGTGTAGACACTTTAAAATTACTTTTGTTTTGCTATAAAAGGTTCTGTTTGGGGTGTTTTTATTGAGGCATCCTTGAAACACCAGCCACTTGTAAAAATAAAACTTTAAAAGAAGTTATTTTTAAGGGTTTTATACTGTTTAGTATGTCTCAAAAAGTGAAATTAAAGCAACCAATGTAAGTGGTATCAGCAGCAGATTGACTAAGGTTTTCTTCCCCCTTTGAAGATTTAGAGCTAAACCGTGATTTTAACGGTGAGGACTATGAGTATGAGGACGAGGCCAAGCTTGTTATATTTCCAGACCACTTCGAGATCCCCTTACCAAATATTGAGGAGTTACCAGCTCTGGTCAGTGAGTTTGGTGTGTTTTCATGCATGTCATCAGAAGTAAGTGGATATCATTTGGGATATCCACTGAGTGCATTCCTTTCAATTGCAAAAACTATTACAATGGAGTATCATTTACCACATCTTAGCTTATGCTGTGTGTAACACTTGCATGTTTTGCTTTTGCCACAGAAACCAAATGTGTGCTCTTTAATGTAGCTTGATGTTTGCCTATGGCCCATCTAGGTAACCATTGCCTGCGATGCCGTGCTTAACGCGCCTTCAGCCTACAAGAAGCAGGAACCTGAATCTTGGGAAGAGGAAATCCAAGTATCCAGACATGCCAGAAGCCTAAGACAACTGGACAATGGAGTCAGAGTCCCACCTAGGTTGGACAATCACCAACTAATTGCTACCTACCGTCATCGACTTTCTCTAATTGTTGATGACATACATTTTTGTTTGATTACAATCGCAGCGGCTAAAATGACAGTTAAAAGAAACAAAAAATACTACACATCATTGACGTCACTGTTTTTTCCTTCTGAAAGTGGCTGGAAGTGTCAGAAGTGCGAGATGAGAGAAAACCTGTGGCTTAACCTGACAGATGGCGCCATGCTCTGTGGGAAGTGGTTCTTTGATGGCAGCGGTGGAAACGGCCACGCTCTGGAACACTACAAAGAGACCAAACACCCACTGGCTGTCAAACTGGACACCATCACCCCAGATGGAGCAGGTGTGATTCCTCTGACATATTGAGCTGTGTCTAGTCCGTCATTTGATTTCGTTTACTTGGAAAACTCATTAATCTAACATTATTTATTCAGTAGAGCACCTGGCTAACTTTTTTTTTTTTAAATGAGAGGAGAGTGACCCCCTAATCCAACTAAAATGTTTACTTGTGCTCAATGTAAATTGTGTTGAAATTTTAAAAATCAATGTTAGGCTGTTTGAACACTCTAAACTTTCCAGAGGTGTGTGCTTGTGAGGTGAAAGGTAATTTCTCTTACATGCCTTGTGATTGGCTGGAAACCAGTTCAGGGCTCATAGTTAGCTGGAATATGGCGGCACAGAAAATGTAAAGATTTTGAAATATATATGATGTAGTAATCGCTGGTTTCAGATGTCTACTCATTTGAGGAAGAAGAAGCAGTGTTGGACCCCCAGATATCAGAACACCTGTCCCACTTTGGCATAGACATGCTACAAATGCAGAAAAAAGTAAGTCAACATAACACTGATATACACAATTTGTCCACATTTGAAAAAGTACTAAAAGGTGTGCCTCCATTTCACCTGTCAGACAGAGAACGGTCACCACACAGATAACAATGCCCGGCCACGGGTCAGCGAGTGGGAGGTTATCCAAGAGTCGGGGATGAAACTGAAGGCGGTGTACGGTTCCGGTTACACGGGCATCAAAAACCTCGGCAATAGCTGCTACCTCAGCACAGTCATGCAGGTCCTCTTCAGCATCCCAGAATTCCAAAGGATGTGAGTATACTCACAAAAGGGTTTGCTCGAAAAACTTGTTTCATGTGTTATTACTGTGGATACCTGGATTTTAACATGCAAATGTTTTAAGTAACATTTTAACATCCGAGTTTATAATCAGTTCGAAAAAAGACCAATTAGGAGTTTGTTGAATTAAACTGGACAGACCTGTAAGAAAGCGTAGTGGTGCTTTAGTTGAGTTTAATTCATTTTGTGAGCTTTTATCATCGCCAACCCTGTAATGAATTTTTAAAAAAGCTATTAATCTACTTCAGGACACCCCATCCCATTAAAAAAACCCACCCTGAAACAGTTTATAATGTTTTTTAGATAAGAATTAAACAACTTTAATATAGTAGTGTATTAATATAATGAAATTGTACATAAAGAGATTGAAACCTGCAAAAACATTCCACACTCTGCCACAAATGTGACAGACAAACAAACACATTTACAATGTTTGTCTTTACCTGTATTACTACTTTGTTCTTTTGAGTGTCATTTTATTGAAATGTGCTCACTTTGTGCATTTTAAATTCAGTTTAACACACTGACTGACTGCCACCTGTTATGTAAACAAATCAAGGCGTCGTCACATCTCGGTTGAGATTGTGCATATCAGACTATTAGAACTGGTTAACTGTTAGATATATTTTTATTAAAAAACATGCCTGTACATTTTATAACATATATTTGAATCTGTAGGTATGTTGGGAACCTTCAGAAGATATTTGACTATTCACCCCTTGACCCGACACAAGACTTTGCCACACAAATGTGAGTTGCTTTTGCCCTGCACAATGTACATTTATGAGCAAACTACTGAGATTTGGCCATTTGACGATCAGCATGTACAATTATGAATCAGAAGGCTTTTCTACAGCATGCCTATAAAACCAGTATTTTGCAATAGTGTGACTCTGAACCTGAGAGCTCAGCTGAGTTGAGTCAACTCCTTTGATTTAAATCTCCCAATATGCAATGAAGAAATAAAAATAAAACATTTTGAGAAGGAACCACAAATGTGAGGGAACCCTTTTTAGGATGATTAGGCTGTAATGAATGTCAACCAAAGAGTGTAACATAAACTAGTTTTCCCACATATTTTACATTGAAAGCTACTTGAACAAAATTAATGCCAAATGTGGATGGATACCTGGGCAGATTCCACATTTAGTTAATTTAATCAGTTACTGTTTGTCAATTAGCATAGATAAATGAATAAAATATAGAGTAATTTACCGCAGTAGATCTTTTGGGGGAATAGACATTTTAGACATAAATACTATGGTATAATAATAAAGTAAATAAATAAATAAGCTGGCCAGAAAAATCGACTAAAGGGAAGGAGAGTAATATTATGTAAATATTGTTAAATATATCAAAAAATGTTCTTAAAATGAACGGATTATCTGTGAAGTAAAGACATCATGTAAATATAGAACAAAGAGTAATATAGTCTGTCCTATTTTTAACTCTGTTTTATCCAATAGGGCTAAAGTGGGCCATGGACTTCTCTCAGGCCAGCACTCCAAACCGCCTATGAAATCTGAGCTCATTGAACAGGTGATGAAAGAAGAATACAAGGTATTAAACTGGGTATGTTCAGCTCCACAACTGGCCGCGTAGCCCACGCAATCCAACAAACAAACTGATTCTTGACATGCTGCATAATGTATTTCGGGGTGAGTGTCTCGCAGTGGCTAAGGGAAACAAACCAATGCATGTTTTTTAGAATGTGCTTGGAGCATCTTTCTCATGGTCTGAAAATAACTGTTGGCTGAAGCGCCACATTTGCAGCGTACGGCGCTTGTGAAAGCAGCTGTCATAGTTCCACTTGCGCTGCTTCTTTAATATCATTACACTCTTAGTTATCATTTTGGTTTGTTGTCAGTACCGTGGTATCCCTTCCATCATTCCTGCCTCCTCACAGTTATGGCACCATATTTTTCAGACTATAGCCAAAAAATGCATCATATAAGGTGTAAAAAACTATATATATATTAGTTGCACTGGAATATAAGTTATACGACATTATTCATGACATATAATAGGAAAATACGGAACAACAGTCATAAGCATCTGTTAATGTAACATATTAACACTTTTTTTGATAACTATAGCCTAAAACAGACAAACTATGAAGAATAGTGTCAGGAAAATACGGTACATAAAATGATGTTTTTGAGTTGTTTTTGTTGCTTTAGTTCATCTAAACTCAAAATGTTCATAGATGTAAACATCATAGATTAGACATGCAGTGAGTCTTAATACAATTTTTACTTATTGGGGGGAAAATTCTCCTTTAAAATGTGTAACAAATTACAGTAGTATTTCGTTCCACATTTCAAACGAAAATCATTTAAGTATGCGATGGATTTTTGTTGGGGAAAATTGACGTTGTTATTATGTTTAATGTTTTGATGTGGATGATTAATTACAGCATACAAAGGAGAGTCTAGCAAGTAATGTGCTGTGGGAAAGTTATATTAGTAACTCCAAAAAGGTTTCTGACTCCATCAAGAAATAATTACAATTTCTTAGAGGAATAAATGATATGTGTCTTTTAAAACCCTGACTAGTTTTGCCCACTAAAATAATTGGTTAGCTTGCCAAACACATTCTTCTCGGTCGGCTGTGAGGATGTGAAAAACCATTATTGTATTATGGAAGCCAATGAGCCAGGTTGTGAATTTGCTGTAAGCCTCACCAGCCTCTTGTAATTGATGGCTCAGCGTCAGCGTCGGGGTCATCCTCCACTTGTGATGGTATAGATCAGCTCTGGACAGACATATAATGACAGGTGGTTGAGATGAAATGGGCAGGGGTTGTGGCCCATTCAAATGTACAATTATCATTTAGCTTTAGTTTTCCATCAATCCCACAATAAGACTCCATAACATGTAAAAATTACTCTAGTTAGCGCTTCTGCTGCTATTGATTTCCAATTTTCAATAATTCAATTCCTGCATCCAATATTTCGTTCCTGGTTATGTAATAAGAGTTAATATTCCACTGAGAGGAACCAATTAGGTTTTGAAGATAGGCTATAAGTTACTGCATTTAATGCAAGTTTCTCCTTTTTTGTTTTCTTCCAGCACCAACAGAAAGGCATCTCTCCTCGGATGCTGAAGTCTCTGGTCAGTCGAGCACATCCAGAGTTTTCCTCCGACAGGCAACAAGATGCACAAGAGTTCTTCCTGCATATGATCAACTTGGTGGAGGTGAAGTTGGTGTTGTGTTAACTTCCTTACATCCATATAGTACATCCAACCCCTAACCATCTTCTGTATATCTTTGTAGAGGAATAGTACCAGCTCCGAGAATCCGAGTTATGCATTCCGCTTTCTGGTGGAAGAGCGAGTTCAATGTTGCCAGACACGCCGGGTTCGATATACTCAGCGGGTGGACTACTGCATCCAGATGCCAGCCCCCATCGAGGCTGCAACAAATCGAGGTGAAGGAAAGTCACGATCTGTAGGAACGAGAAATACCCCAATTACAGTAGGACCTTCAGAATACATACCAGGTGCCCAACATATTGGGACACTACACAAATTGTGAATAAGAACGGAATTCAATCCAAATAGTCATTTAGAATACAATATAGATGACTGGTCATAGGTTTAATCTGAGAAAATGGATCATTAAAGGGTCAATTTTTTAATCGAACCTAATCTGATGTCAACACATTTCAATATTTTTTAGATTTCTTTCATTCAGGTAAGATGCCCATTGTATCTGCTAGTACTTCACAATGCCAAGTTACCCCCCCCAAAAAACAGTTTGAGCACCTGAACATCGCAAAAAAACACGTTTTTTTTTTTAATCCAAATGGAATTTAACAAAGTTTGCTCATTTGTGTATAATTTGTTTGTTGGTTTCGCCCTCCAGAGGAGCTAATGGCATTTGAAGTCAAGCGCAGGGAATCTGAGGAGAATATGAGAGCTCCCCCAGAGCCGGTGAGGGCTCGCATCCCTTTCACTGCCTGCCTGCAGGCCTTCACTGAACCCCAGAACGTGCCAGACTTTTGGAGTTCTGCCTTGCAAGCCAAATCAGCCGGAGTCAAGTAAGTTACCGGCATATTAAATCCTCAATTTAGTCTGCTTCAATTTGTCATCTTCTTGCTCCTCAGAACGTGCCGTTTCGCCTCGTTTCCAGAATATCTGGTGGTGCAAATCAAGAAATTCACTTTTGGAGTTGACTGGGTGCCAAAGAAACTAGGTCAGGTCTGCTTTCTTTTGTTTGCATTCTTCTTTGGTCCTCCTTTATTTGTGACCAAAAAGCTGAAACCCAACTCATTTTACTTTTATTCATGTTATAAATTGTCCAACAGAGAGCAGCAGTGAGCCATTATAAATAATTCACTGCTTTAGAATGCAAAAATATCCCATCATTTGTAATAAGAAATTCTTTACCCTGTATTTATTTATTAATATAATACCCTACATTTTACTTAGAGCATGTATTTTGTATTCATTGAAGATTTTATATTAAACAAATAAAATAAAACACCCTATTCCTCTATAGTCATCTGGGCTCTTTGTATTTATAATATATAATAAATAGGTTTCCCCCTGTTTTTGACATAAGCCCAAAAAATGGATCCTTTAATATTTCAATAAAACTGTTTCCAATGGGTTTGTGTGCAGATTTGGGGATAGATGTTCCAGATTTCCTGGATTTGAGCCGTCTGCGTGCCACAGGGCTCCAATCAGGCGAAGAAGAGCTTCCTGACCTCATGCCACCTATTGTGTTACCTGAGGACACCAGAGGTATTTGCACAAAAATACATTTTTAGACTCTTTGCTCCAGATTGCTCAAGTGTTTTTCCTTTGAAAAATACAAAAACAAAAGACACACACACACACACACAAGAACCAACCATTTTCAAGTGCTAAACTTTTGTCTTTGACACATCACTTATAATTATTCAATAACCTCCAGTTATGGGCCGGAGATAGGGTAGACACTCAAAGTTAGATTCCATAAAAAAAAAGAAAAACCCCACATGCTGGAGTGGTACCTTGAAGCCTTCTTTAATAAAGCAACTTGAAATCTAACTTGATTACTTTCAAAACCAAGGGATCAATAAGTAATTAATCTGCTGTATTTATTGCAATAACACAGCATCATTAGATATTTCAGATGATGAACACGGGGCTTGGTTGAAATTAAAAGCACAATATTTCGAGAAAATTGCCTCAGCTTGTTCCACATTCCAGGTTGTATTATATTTTCACACCACTCGTAACATTCAGCTAGACGGCATCATTGCTATATCATCAGATTCAGATGGCGATATATTTGCCCTACTGTCTGATTCCAGTTTGACTACAAAGTCGTCACTGATGCTTTCCACGGCTGCTGATTTTAATAACAATGTTCCTCGAGTCGCTTGAAAAGTTCAGCTACATCTACTGATCAGCATCTATATAAATATTTTAGATAGGACACCCTGTTCGAAATGGTCTCCATTGCTGAACACTTTGTCCAAAAAAGGAGCTTTGCAAACACACAGCATGCTGACTTCTATGTACAAAGTCATGTGCTCCACTTGCACTGATATTGCAGACAGAAGTTTGCCTATTTGCCATGATTGATGGCTGAACACCAGCCTGCTATCTCCAGCTCCATGTGTACCTTTAAAAGTGCCTCCATGTGACATGCCCATGCTTGTGCAGTTGCTTTTCTGTCTCTGACAGAAGCAGATGTATATTATATATAAAAACACCACTGCATCAAACACCTGGATTGCATTGGATTTTGAACTTCTTGTTTTTTTTTCCCAGTCAAAGGATGCACCGTTTTTTTTTTTTTTTGTATTCTTCTTTTATTTTCTTATTTACAATAGGTAGTCGTCTTTTTTCCATCAAAGTTGCATATTCACCCTTACATTGCTCTGATCAGCCATTCAACAAAAGAATCACAAAAGGAATCACAGCACAATTATTATAGTATGTTTACATTTAAAAAAAAACAGGTATAGCAGAATTTTAGGAAAATCAGAATTCACAATATCACTTCTGAAATTCATAATGAGGCTTCCATTTTTTAAAAAGCCATTCAAAAAGTTGCTTAATGGTATTGGAGCTTTTCTCTCTTCCCACAACTGTATTGAATTTTTAGCAGCAGGATTAAAAGAGGTTAGGGCATACAAAATGTTCTATTTCCACACTTTTGTGGAGTTATTTAATCTCTGATTGTGTGATGAGTAATGCGTGCTACAAATGAAACCCGCCTCATTGTCCTCAGGCCGACATAAGCAGTGATTAATCATGTTGACCCTACTGTCATTCCTGCTCCACAAGACTTTTGTGCCTCATTGAGCACAAATGTTTGCCTGCATAAACTGCTACATACACATTTCTACCTGGTAATGACCACTTAAAATCACCAGTCAGGTGAACTATCTTTCAAAAAACTTGAAAAACACTGCATAAATACCCTAAATGTCCCTTATGTGCTTGTAACTGTTGACAAAACATGAATGAAGTGACTTCTTTTTACTAAAATAACCAAAGCAGAATACAATAGCCTAAGCAAAACTGCAACTCACTTTTTCCTGAAACCTAAACTGAGATATTCACAACCGTCAGACCTCATTTTGGCTAGAAAGTGAGCACTTTTGGGGGAAATACTTTGTAAGGGACCTCCTGGTCTTATTTGGCATGTCTTCCTTACTTTTTTGTTTATTTAAGAATCCTGGTTCATTTCCAATGTTTACAACTTTTGTGAGACTTGACAATTTCAATGGCTTTGTGTTAAATAAGAAGCAAATTCAGGATTCAAAGGGAACTGGTCAATTCAGTTGCAATATTAGCAATAAGGTTGTGCAGGATTTCATTCCCATTCATTTATTTTATCCATGTTTTTGTAATCACTTGATACACAAAGGCATTCATGTGCATACACGTATGTAAGCAGTGTGTGATTCATCTCTTTCTCCTCTGTTCTAGATAACTCCATGAGCTCCTTAGACTGTGAGTATATAGCCTCTTCTCCCATTAACACGATGACACATTGAGCCAAAGTAGTGAGCATGCATGCCTGAGCAGGTGCACAACACTTTCTTGTTTGCGTACACACTCCATGATAGATCATCGTGCAATGAAGAAACATCCCCAGGGCTTATTGTCTTCCGGTCTCTTTGGTTAATGAGGCCCGAAGAGAGAGAGAGAGAAAGAGAGAGAGAGAGAGAGCGGGAGAGGGTGGTTGCTATGACGCCAGCACATGTGAACGAGCAACTGTGTATGTGTGTTTTAAGTTATTGATGCTGGCTCTCCGTTGTGTCCCTTAGCTCCAGAAATAGATGAGGCAGCAGTAATGCAGCTGGCAGAGATGGGCTTCCCGCTCGAGGCCTGCAGGAAGGCCGTCTACTACACTGGCAACATGGGCCCTGAGATGGCCTTCAACTGGATCATAGCCCACATGGAGGAGCCAGGTAGGGAAATAGTAGAATGCACTCATTCATACTCTACACGTTTACACTCCCAGTGATCCTAGACATTTATGTCTTTATCAGTGTTTCACAACCACTTTTAGCTGTGGCACACGTTTTGCAGTGCATAAATCTCAAAGCACATCACCATCTGAAAATCTCATCTCATCTCAGTTTCTGAACCACTTTATCATCATTAGTCATATCGAGTCATTTTCATCAAAGTTTTATCAACAAAAATCAAAGAGACACAAAAATTGGGTCAATTGAAAGGAATTTTTACACACTGGAGGCCTGTCAAGTGGCCATTTTGGTTGTTGTTGTTATTGTTATCCTTGTGGGCACTCATTTTGAAGTCTCACTCTGTGCCATTCATAAACCAATTTACTTTATTTTCTGTAGGCATGCAGCATGGGCCAATATCTATTGATCCTTGGAGTCTTTTTCTAAAATGTTTTAAATTGTATCATGATATAAGTATATGTAAAGCCCTAATCATAACCTTAGATACAAAAGCATGACATATTGTGGTTCGTTGAGCTTTATTTCTTTTTACCTTGTTACTTGTGACCAAGTGATGTATTGCTACTGTTGTCTTTAATATACATACTGTCATTAATGCTCATAGATATGCTCATTAAGGGAAAAGACCCCCCATTCGAAGCTAAGTGGAAACAAGCAGTTTAACAGCCATTTAAGTCCTCTTGCAAACGTGGCGTTTATTTATTCAGCTCTTTAGTTTACTGGCGACGTGACAACACTTCGAGTGGCAATCGAAATTGCACAAAAAGAGGAGATGAAGGCATTTAGCTGGGAGATAAGGAGTTTGCCTTTTTTCTTTTATGGCAGAGAGATTAATGAAGGCTGTTTACGGCCATCTGTAATTACAGTCGCAGTGTCCTTGCTGAAGGGCCACTTCACTTTCATTTTAGTCTCACAGAAGTGCAGCGACGCCACATAAATGAGTAAATAATTCATTCCTCACATTTAAGGATGCTTTATTTACAAGTTTGTGAATGTATACTGTACATAATTACTAAAAGTACTCCCCCTATTTATCAAGGCTTACTTGTCACACCCTATTAAATTGCACTTTTTTTGTGAAACACATTGTCTATCTGCTCTATACAGGAATTTATCCTCTTTAGTCCTTTTAAAAAAATACAATGTAGCTATAAAGCATACACAGCAGTGCATCGATTTAAGAGTAACGATTCATCACTTATTTTATGGTCAACCCTTGCTACAGCAAAAAAAATCCACAAATAATTAACCTTCCCCTCAAAGGAGGGCATATAATTGCTTAGATAAGACAAAAGATTATTGCAAAGCATTTAAAACGGAGACAATTATATTGCATTCATGCATTGAATATGAACATATGTAAGTAAATGATTCGATTCAACACAAACTTTACATTTTCTCTTATTGTTTTATACTTTTATAGTACAATGATGTACTCATTCACTAATGGATTTTCCGAGCCATTTGTCCTTGCAAGGATTGCAGGGGTGCTGGAGTCTAACCCAACAAACTTTGGGCATCAGTTTCTTTTATTGAAAATGTATATAATTATATATATTTTTTAGTTTTTTTTTTAGATTTTTAATTGTCTCATATTTCTCACTGTCTCCAGACTTTGCAGAGCCACTTCTGCTGCCATCCATGTTGGAGCCTTCTATCAGTTTAGACAACCCCACGGGCGCCAACCCCCTTGACAACTCGCCCCCCGAGGAAAGCATCTCCATCCTGACATCAATGGGCTTCCCCAGGACTCGCACAATCCAGGCGCTTAAAGCCACGGTCAGTCGTACAAACACTTTCTTCACGAATGGACTCGCGTTGCACCCCCTTATGACTTCCAAAGCAAGGAACACATATTTGTGTCCCACTCAGTCTTTCTATTTCTGCTTGATGATTGTCTGAGGACCTCTTGGGGGGGGGGGGGGGGGGGGGGTGAAATAACCGCCAGCTAACCACAACCAAGAAAAGCCTAAGCACTATCAAATGGGGATTCATATTTTCATTCTGTTTAAGAGAGGGCCCTTTTATTTTTTTCTCTTAAGACCATCTTCATGTTTTTATGGAATGTGTTATTCATTGCATTCGTGCTTCCAACTTGTAAATTTGTCATGGTAGCTTGTGGATTGACATATTTATTGTTTTTTTTTTTTGGCATCTGTGTGAGTAATGCTTTTTATAAATTATTTTCGAATAACCCGGTAGGCCATATCCAGTGGTCCTCCGAGTCATTTATGGCTCTTGGGGCTGCCTAGTTCGCACTGCTAAGTCAAGTTTAATCTCACTGGCCCTACATAAAACACAAACACTGAATATATCCTGTTTTATGAGCTCTTTTTACGTTGAATCCTCGAATGCAGGGCTTTCCAAACCATTCTACAAAGGGTCACTGTGGGTGCAGGTTTTTTATCCAATGAGGTTTCTTCTGACCAGCAGAAACCTGGCGGAAATCAACTGATTAAACTTTTAAGACAAATGATTGGTAAAAATGTATTCTCTCCTTTGGGTCGAAATGAAAACCTGCCCCCATTGTGGTCCTTGAGGACTGGTTTGGACCGGTTTTCTTTAATGCAAGCATTTCCATTCCATAGTATGTGTATTACAGTTATAGTGTGGAGTATAAAAGTAGGGCTGTCATGACACATAAATGATTTGATACTACATAAATGGATTTTTAAATGCCTTTTTGTGCTTTATTCTTAAAGAATAATAACCTGGAGAGAGCTCTGGACTGGATTTTCACGCATCCTGAAGAGGAAGAGAGTGAGGCCCTCTCCAATACGGCTGAGGCGGAGCCCAATGACAATGCTTTGTCCAATGCCAACTCGCACAGTGACTCCACGTTGTCCCCAGAGAGGGGTACCAGCGGACCGCGCGTTAAAGACGGACCGGGACGTGAGTAAATCACTTGTTTTGGTCCTTTTTTCATTTGCATGAAGGCAACGACTACTAAAGGATATTTGAAAGTCACTTAAATGCATTATTTGAAAGGAAATTCTGGGCTTAATCTAACTGTTGTGTGCACATTAAACCAACTCGGCAGGCCTTCTTATGGCTTATGTCATGTTATGCTAATTGCCAAATTGTTACGAAGTACTGTATGCTGAACTTTTTTCATTTTATTTTTATTTATGGTATATAATCTTAATATCAATGAAACTTTCTACATATAGAAGAATATAGGTGCAGGTGAAAATGAATCTCAAATAACTCTTAAAAACAGCAATTTTTGCTGTAGTTTGAGTTGAGTGCTCTTTAAATAAAAGCTGTATTGGTGCATTCCGCTATACTCAAATATACTGTCATCTTCTTTATTCCCAATTTATGTAAAAATGTCTTCCCTCAGGTTATGAGATCTTCGCCGTCATCAGTCACATGGGAGCATCCACAATGTCTGGACACTATGTTTGTCACATTAAAAAGGAAGGAAGGTGAGTTCATGGACAAAACATTCTTTTGAATGTAGTACTTGTACATGTTGTTATCATTTTTTTAAGCCAAACTGACAGATTTTTTACAGCCATTTCAAAATGATACTATTTGAAATTCTTACTCTGAATCTAGACCAAAAAACAACAACTTGTTACTCATATCTCAAAGCACCACTGAATAGTAGTACCTTTTCCACATGACCCTATATAAACACTCCATGATGTTGCTGTGTAAAGTCACTTGCCCCTCTGCCTCCAGGTGGGTGATTTACAACGACCACAAAGTTTCTTTATCAGAAAGACCTCCAAAAGACTTGGGCTACATCTACTTTTACCATCGACTGTCAAGCAGTTAAAGTTAGCAATTGTCCCCCCTCGTCCCCCTTCCTTAACAAACCAACCACTGTTACCCACAGCCTCAGTGGTAACCATGGAAACGTCACCTCACACCATCTACCTGCCTTAACTACGAGGTCAGTGAGGAGCAACTCTGCTCACAAAGGGAAAGCAATGCGCTCTTTTTGTCTTTTGTTGTTTTGTCCAATGCACCTGTTGTTGTGTAGTGACCACAGAGGGTCAACTGCAATGTTTCATGTGCTCTGCCCACAAAGAAGTGCGATGTCATCCCTCAGTGGTAGATTTCAGATGCCTTCAGGTGCCGGCTGAGTATTTTCCGAAAAGGTACATTTTGTGAATGTATTGTGCCAAGTCGAGGTACCGTCAGTGCTTTAATAGGAACAACAATATTCTCTGAGATGTCAAAAACGTATACTTTCTGCAATGGTTTTTATTCTAATAGGAAGAAATTAATGTTTTTTTCCACTCAATATTGGCCTTTTTTGCTCAACTATTGATCTGATTTAATGTGCCAGTTTGTCACTTTTAAAGGGAAAAACAACTTCTGAACTGTAAGAATTGCCAACATTGAAGTATTTATATTAACTAAAAGCACTTTTAATATGCACTACTACATCCAAACCTACTATATACTAATGATCTGAATGTATAAGGAGAGCCTCATTCATTCACCTTCTATGCTGCATATCCTTGTAAGGATTACGGGGGGTTGCTGGAGCCTATCCCAGATGACTTTGGGCAAAAGACAGACTATACCCAGTGGGAATCGAACCCACGTCTGCCTGCACCAAAGTCTGGAGAGTCAACCACTACACCATCAGGTGGCTTCACAGAATATCATTTTGTATTTAATACATGCCTGGAAAGTCGACTTGTAAATCGCAAACAATTGACATCTCCTACCACCCACAAAAAAATGTGTAAAACATGCCACAAGATGGCAACTTATTGCTTTTCAAATGAAACTCCTCAACTAACTTCAACATACATGTATTTTTAACACCAAAATGTTGCCAAAGCAATCATGTTGTCTGGCCTGAGCATCTCATCTCATTTTCTGAACCTCTTTATCCTCATTAGGGTCGCAGGGGGTGCTGGAGCCTATCCCAGCTGACTTTGGGCCAGAGGCGGGGGGCGGCGCCCTGAATTGGTGGCCTGCCGATAGCAGGGCACGAGAAAACAGACAACCACCCAATCTCAATCATATCTAGGGGGAATTTAGAGCGTCCAATAAGCCTCCCATGCATGTCTTTGGAATGTGGGAGGAAAGCAGAGTTCCCGGAGAAAACCCATGCAGGCCCTGTTAAATAACTATGACACTTGGTAAACGCTACTGTTGGGCAAGATCAAAAACTATGTGGTTAATTCCATTAGAGTGCTTCATGTCTTTACATCCGTCCAAGGGATTTCTGCAGATTTTTAGGCTACACTCATCTTAAAGACTTGAGTTTCCTACTTTTCAAGAGGGGGCACTTGACTATCAAAAAACTGGTTTCTCAGGTTTATGATGTGTTTCTCTTTGAAGGCCAATGTAATATTACAACAGTGCTTTCCTTCAAAAATGCCGTGCCTCTTCGGTGACGGATGACGGAGTAAGTTTAAAATTTAAACTTAAGCATTTAAACTTTAAATGCAGTACGGGGTGTTCCAAAATGTTTGACCCCCGTTCTGTAGGCCGAGAAAGTTCACAGCTTGGATAGAAACGTTTAAAGTTAGGGTTAACTTAACGTTTCAGGTTGACCTGAAAAAATAGAAATGCCAAACGTTACACAAAAACTTGAAACGCTTCTATACCGGCGGTGAAAAATGAAGGTCATTCTACAAAAACTGGCAAAATTATTGGGCTACAAAAAGGGGTCAACCATTTTGGTCCACCCTGTATATCTCAAAGTACCCACACCTCATCTGTGTAATCCTCGGGGCTGTGAGGTAATGATTAAACATCTCTATGCAAGCTTGGCAAGCTTTTCCATCCATGCACCTCGACGAATGGATGGTTCTCACACGGTCAATGGGCGCTCGGTAAAGACGTCCTCTGTCGAGAGATGAATGACTTGGGTTTTCATGTAATATTCTGCTCATCTCCAAGTAGCCAACCATGTTATCGTGAGTGGATGTTCTGTGAGCTTTCCCTAATGGCTGTTGTTCAACATATGGTTCGGTTTGTCTCCACTGTTAGCATGTGCACTAAATGTTGATATTTTAGTTATTTGGATTTTAAGATTTGTATTTTGCTAGGCTTTCTTTTCATGTAACTAAATGCTCAAGTGGTCTTTTCCTTTCTTCTTTTTTTTGGAAGCAGATTTGTGCCAATTCTTCAAGTTTTGCTCAAGAGATTGTTTTACTGTGACTTTTGCAATGTATGCGTTTATTCAAATATGGGTCGACGGTACGTGAGTGAGTAGTCATGCCTGTACGTATACTCAATCGCACTGTTTACTTACAATGTTTGGCTAATTTAATAAACAACATTTTGTTCACCCGTGCCTTTTGTTTTCACTTTGTTGAAAAATGCATTTACAATGTGGGAGAAATTATTTGTGTATCACAAGTTGCACAACTTCAAATGTAGTTTGCAGTGGTAGACCGCCAGACTTCTCTGCTGGCGTAAAAAAAAATATCTGAATCACAGACTGATGTTAATAATATTTTGTCTGTGAATACTTATAAAATAATTCCAGCTGTAGCTGCAGTAAAGGTTTTATAACCATAAAATAGTTATTGAGGGTTGGATTGATTTAGATGTAGCAATACTGAAGGTGTACATGTAAGATGCACAAAATAATAGACTCAAAAATAGTACGTTGTTTTCATAATAACGTGTATGAGTCTAATACACATCATTATGAAAACTATTTTGTGTGTGTATACGTTTAATAGGCGTGGCCGAGGTCAGAGTTCAAATCAGCCGCCATCTTTCAAAATGGCAGATTAGTCAGGGGCTAGTTCGCTAGTGTACTGCAGAGCACCTCAGAAGTGACAATTTGCCGAAGAAATACCTGATAAACTTCTAACAGGACAATGTATTCGGTACGTTGTCATTTTGGGAATTTAGAAGCCCCAGTTCTACTTTTAAGAGTGCGTTTTGACGGGAGTATCGTTCGTTGGCATGATGTGGCAACACGTGGACGCAGACATCAAAATGTTTGCAAACAATTTGGCTACATTGCGTTACCAATAGCTCTTTGTCTTTAACAACAAATCATTCCATTGTGTGTTTTCAGTTCCTCCACGAGCACCGACTGCTGGGAAACATCGAGAATGTGGCCAAAACGACCTTAAAGGAGCATCTTGCCATAACGAGCTGGTTGTCAACAAAGTGAGTCATTTTCTAAATGTTATCTATTTACTCTATCCGTAGTATATTGACTAAAAGTCAGTGTTCAGTAGTCAAGGCTTCGCTCAATTAGCTTTTTAAAAATGTATGATGCATTCAAATCCTGAATGAAAACAAACTAACTGGTCTGGTGTTGATTTTTAATAGCAAGAACCCCTGTGGATAACCCACAAGTGACATCAGTGGAAGTGTAAGGAATAACCAGTACACTTATAGAATATACACATGCCTTTAACCTGGCCTTGTTTCCCTTCAATTTCTTGAAGGAAGACCTCAGGGCTTGGACCTTTTCAGTTTTAAATGTGATTATGACAAAAACTTTGAGACATTCATTCAAAAATAGTGCAGGGGTCATTTTTGGCTGAGGTTTAAACATGGTAAAATAACCATTTTTTCCTCCGTGTATGAAGACAAAAACAGAAGCAATGATTACATTTGGGTATTTTATTTTAAATCACTAATGTATTTGAAATGATTGACTGGATACAAATTCATCCATGATGGAATATGGGAAAAGAATGCGAGTCATTTGTTCAGCAAAATACTTTAATAAGCAATTACATAATCACACTGTTGTTTTGTAGAGGTAAAAAGCCATGAAGACGGTGGAAGAGGTGACAAAGCAGGTGAATGCTGTCAAAATCGACAAGAACAAAGAAGTCAAGGCACATGTTGTGGATGAGGTCAGACCCAAGTGTTTCAGGTTATATAATGTATTATTTTCCATGTGATGTGTTCCAAACCTACTCAATTTGTATCTTTCTTCTCTTCAGGGTTCACCTAACTTCAACAAATCAATGCTAAAGATGACAAGACAAACTTCCACAAAAAGGGTGATGCGGTGAGCTGCTGGCGTTTGAGAATGGCAGTTTTTGACACAGACATCCCCTTAGGGTCTCCAACTCTGATGCTTGAGGCCCCTACTCCAGTATGTTTTCCATATCTCCCACCATATCTGAATCAAATGATCAAGATTCTGATCATTTGATATAGGTGTGTTGGTGGACATGGAAAATCGACTGGACATGGGCCCCTGAGGACTGCAGTTGGAGATCCGGCTTATAAATACTTAGATCATTTTTGGATCTCTCTGCCTCTGCAGTGGACAAAAACAACACCATGCCACTGAGCATTCGTCAGAGGGGTATGTCTAATATTTCCATATTTTATCCCCTCTTATGGCTTAATGTTGATTGTCTTTTGCAGTGGGATGGAAATCTGGTGACAGCAAAGATACAGCTTAAGTAAACCCTTTTTTTACTTAAATTATTCCCAGTGTAATATTTTTGTTGGATCTAATCTATTGTTCTTAAACATTTTCTTCCAGGATTTCATCCAAGGGGAAAACTCTGCATGCATTTACTGATGGTCAATTGTACGGCTCCATCGATCTGCTGAACAGTCTACGTGAACACTTATCATGAGATGCAATTTTTGTGTAAAAATAAAGATGCTTGAATTTTACATTTCTTATTCTTCATTTACCAAGCAAAACACTGAATGCAAGTAACTTGAAAGGGAAAATATTTTATTAATAGTAAACACTTAGAATTATTTTTTCCACCTGTGGAGAAACATTCATAATGAAGGAAAAAACACTTAGAGTTTCTCCACCTATTGACTTAGCATTTTCACAATAAAAAAAATAAGGAAAAAGACTTAGTTTTTTTTTTTAAGCACTTAGGCAATTTTTATTGAAAATTTGACTTAGAATAAAAACACAGAAAAATTAAAGGAAAAAAAAAGACCATTAGGTCTTGGGGTCTTTTTTTCTCCAAGTGTTTTTAAAAAATTAATTGCAACACAAATCTCCTTTATTGTTGGCTTAAATAAAAAAAAAAAAAAATTGAAAGGACTCCAGTTTGTCACTTTCCAACTTGAGCCAGAGATCTCCACCTATAAGAAGGAATGAAAAGTAAATTGCAAATAAAGCCAACATTAAATGTTATGATAGATACAAGTTTCTAATATAATTACCTGAAGGGTCTGGTGTCCCACTTTGCCAGCCTTTGGATGAATACAGTGCAAAATTCAGCTCAACTTGCAAGAAAGATCACTCCACAGTCTGGACACGGATCTGATGAGTGAAAAAAGAAGCAAAAGTTAACATATATAGAGACTGGAGATTCAATAGATTGTTTTTAATCTCCAACTAGTATTACCTTGATTTGGCCCCATCTCCTGTAAGATGAAGGAAGGGTGTCCATGTTGTGAGCACACAGGAATAGCTGCATCTTGAATGCTAAAGAGAGAAAACTTGATTTAACCAAGCTATTTGGGAGTTGCCAAACAATTATTACAGGCAAGAGAATTCTTGCAAGAAATTTAACAAACGATCAAGGTAAAGAATGAAAATAAGTTAGTTAGTTAGTTAGTACTCAGTGCTATTTTCCCTTTTTCAGACAAGGCGATGAATCAATGATGTGAACAGCTAGAAGAAAGTTGGCTTAACAATATTTGTAGAAATTATTTTTTGATGAAAACAGAACATTTACAAATTTGAAACGAAGTGTTTAGCATTTGTAGTGAAAACTATCACTACATACAATACTAGAAACAAAGTCGTGCATCTGGATGTCATTTTGAGTGCACCTTTACCCAACAAATTGTCCGTTGATGTCTCGGCTTTGTTGATTAAATGAAAAGTCTTTCTACACGACTTAATAATGTAAAACGGGCAAGATACTTTTAAAATCAAACTGGGAGAGTCGTCCTGACGCTAATGCTAAGATAGCTAGCTAGTCACATGCGAGCGTTGGGGAAAATGAGCTCAAACTTAAATTATCGACGGTATGTTCAACTTGGCATTAAACTAACATATTGGTTGGCGTTTTGGCTTAATCGATTCCTAAAAGAATATACCTGTAGCGTTATAAAAACGCACTAAAGCCAGTAAATAGCTCTCCACCTTACGTGTGTGTCTGCAAACCGTCCATCGGCAGTCAAAGGGCGAGCGACTGCGCATGTGCATAATTTAAACTCTGCGTCATCAATAGGTAGAATCACGCCCATACTGTCCCGCCATATTGAATGTGTAAAAATGCGTAAAAGATGCTTACCCAGTGTCCATGTTTTGAAGAACATATAGTATTGTATTTGAAATCCAGTGGTCTTCATTTAGTATTTTTCAGGAGAGAAATTTGCTAATATTTTTGCTATCTTCTGTCAGACGTGCATTCTTAAATATTTATTTAGGAAAGACACGTACACATGGAACTTGTATATGTAACAATTTTTTAGATTTCCGAAAAGATTGCTTTAATATTGTCCATTTTAAAGGTTCTAATGCGTTCATTGTGATTATACAGGAGAGTAATATGCCATATACTTTAGTGTCAAACTAAATGAATTGATGTATGTATATAAAGTATGTTATTTCAATTCCAGCCCAACAAAATATCATTTTTTTCCTACATGTAAGATACATGGCTAAACAAACCACCAAAATCTTTTTTCCACACTTGAGTGAAAAAATAAAACTATACAGATAACACTTTGAAACCCCAACCATTAACAATTTGGACAAAAACTTGTAAAGAGTTAGCGTTAAGAACACTTCAAATCATGGAAGTTGAATAGGCACATATAAAGAGTTGTTGTTTGGATAGTCTCAAGGCAAGATCATCATAATTCTTCACATGGAAAAATAGGACAGATATTATATTATATATATATTAATTATGTATCATTAAAATATTAGATACACATACATATGTCATATTTTAATGATACAGAATCAAAAAATATTTTATATTTATCTTGTCTATATATCCATCTCTAAATATTATATTTTAATTTATATTAAGTTGTCACAGTCTCTGTCAACATCATAGCACTTAAATGCCATGATTCCATGTGATTAATTAGGTACGATGTAAACGGCTTCAGCTCATTCAGAATTCATTTTCACAATGAAAACACATGTGACATAATGTATGGCTCTAATGGTTGGGGTTATTAGAAAATGTTATCGGTAGTTTTGCATAAATCACAATCCAAAAATTCCTAACAATATAGCTGCAATGCACTAATCAGTTCCTTAGTTAGCTTTTGATTCATGAATGTTTCCCTTCAGTAGTTGCTCATTCTAACCATAGCATTTTACAGTGTGTATATAGATGTATGTATATGCGCTTTTACTGCTATGAGATTTAATTGATATGCTGATAAATTACTGTGAATAAAAGAAAACAGGCTCACGTTCATGCATACCAACTTAATGTCCATGTCTGGCATGCGATTAAGCTCGTCTTGTTCCTCAGGAGCATGCGCTATGATAGTTTACCTGAGAGGTATCAACAAGTTGCTTTCTAACCGACACTCAATGCAATACATTATGCCATTCAACATTTCTTTTAAAAAAATAACATCTTCATTTCAAGCTAAAACAGCAAAGGCCCACAAATCTTGATCAGAAAACTAGATAGGATTTTTTTTTGTTGAAAAAGGGACATCATCGTTTCATTTTTGAGCCGCCTCTCCATTTGTCTTTCTAAACAACTGTCATACGTTTATTAGAATTAAAAGAAAGGTGCGGGGAGGCTCGTATTGGCTACTTTACGGGTAACTGGCAATGTCAGCATGTAGGACACAGTGGGGGGGGGGGGGGGGGGGCTGCTAAAACACACAGATGTGCTGGACAGCTGGGAAACAGAAGCACAAAAGACTCATCCAAAGCCTCACGGACATTTTTATGTGGCTGCATTTAAAGAAGAGAAAATTGAAATAACAAGGACAGCGGGGAGAAATGTCAATGAGAAAATGTTGGGAGGCCATAAAACATTGTGGTGGGTTTCACCTGACCCTTGCTTTATGGCTACACAAATGGCAGACAAACTGTGTGTATATTCTGACTTTGTATGATTGTAAAATGCTGAGTGGAACATTTTGAAATGAGCAAATTAGTCAATCAAGTATGGAAGACGATGGCTTTAGTCGCTCAAAATTTGATTCACTTTAACGTGTTATTTCTTTTGGACTACTATAACCAACTCTATGAACAAAATTCTGTTGTCTGTTGTGATATGATTGGTTTTCATGGTTGAAGTTTGTTGTGGAAGAAACCATCAAATACTGTACATTTGTGGATTACTTTTTTCCCCCACTATACATATGTAGTTTGAAGTACAATGAATTTACTTTTACTTCTTCAATGTCGAGCAATGGCCTTAGCAAAAATTGCTTATCATAAGGTGAATATTACTGATCTTTCTCCATGTCGCTTTGCTGAATTGTTGTAATTGACAATATGAGCCCTTTTAAACAGGCGTCCTATTTTATCACTACTTTTTCACTACTGTTTTCCTCATGCTGCCTTGCTCTAGTTTTCTTCTGAAAGGCTCGTCGTTATTTAAACGCTGCTTTGTAATTGAAAATGAATGTCTCACACTGGGCTCTGGCTTGACTTGATAGCATTCATGGCCCGTTTTTTTAAGGTCCACAGAACATAAAACGTGACCTTTGCATAGGATCAGAACGGCCCCCACCAGCGCAATCTTCATACTGGCAGAGCCACAGCCAGGCCTGTTAAAAAGTCAGTTGCTGAGCTAACCGTAAAATCCCGCAGGTGAGCTATCATTTACTCGGTTTCACTGAAAAGTGATGGCTTATTGACTTGACCCTGTGACTTTCAGACAATAACCCCAATAGAAGACACACATTTTAGATCAATTATATAACTTTGAGCATGTTTTTGAGACCAAACTCTTGACTAAATTGCTTTTCTTCATAGGTAACACACTTTTTCTATGAGCGTGGCATCTCAAACTTTAAACAGAGCTGCACTACTTTTGGTACAAATGTTAGCTTTGATGGTTTCTGCTTAAAAAATGTGATGTTCTTGCACAAACAATTTTAGTTCAAATGATGCCTGGCCACTCAGGCAATGTTTGAAGAGCTTACACATTGCAGAAAAGCAAAATGTATTTTCTTTAAATTTGTTGCCCACCTGCAAAAGTAGCATTCTTGGAACCCTCCAAGTCAGGGGTGGCCAAGTCCGGTTCTCGAGAGCCCCCATTCAGTCTGTTCTCCATATCTCTCTCCTCTAAGCACCCCTGAATCAACTCATCAGCAAGTCGTCCTGAAGCTTCATACCGATCCCAATATTTTGATTCAGGTGTGTTGGTAGAGGGAGACATAGAAAACAGACTGGATAGGGTTCTCGAGGACCGGACTTGGTTACCCCTGCTCAGAATGAACAAAACAAGTACCCAACTGGGACTGAGTGGAAAAAAAATAGAAATAAAATGACATAAAATAAATGGCTCAGAAATATTTCCAGTTCAGAAGACATATTTGAACCAACCAGAACAAGTGAAACCAGGTTAGTCATGTAGTATAACAGGGTGCAATGCCTTCTAGTTTTTGTGTTGCCATAAAAATAGTATGACCACATTTTGTTTGGCATGCATTTGAATAAGGCTTACACAACCTGGCCTACACGTTCCAGTTAAGATGGACGAGGTTAGAGGTTTGTCTCAAGGGCAATAAGGAAACTTCTGAAGTCATGCGGGAACATCATCCGAGCCAGGAAGAGTCAGGTGAATTTCAGGTAATCCGCTGCATTTGTTTTCACTCGACAGCTGCATCAGATCATGAATATTTTGGAGTAATTGAGTTGGGAAAGCGTTGTTTTCCCAAAACATCTTGGGTTGTGTGCAAACAGCAAACTGTACATGACGTTCCCTTGGTGAGATCTTGCGCTTCAGCTCTGTTCCAATGAGAGAGCCTGTTTTTAATTGATGTATTCTCTAAGGCATGGCTTGTACAATCTTCGCTCGTCCTTGTGCTCTTCGGGGTACTCGCAAATTGCAGTGCAAATCCGTCAGGAAGCAGTCGCTTGAAAGAACCTGTCCTCACAACTGCTCCAAGGTAGCCGAGTGGAGGACGTGCATTAATAAAAACAGGTTGCGTAACATCCAGTGCATTCTCACGTGTCCACTATTAGATCCTGGCAAGCACTGGCTTCCAATTCCTTAAATGTCTAAGTTAAAGGCTTTCATGAGAAGATCCAAGTCGCCAATGTTTGCAGCCTGGAAGAGTTCGGGTTGGTCCATCATGGACAAAGCTATCCTGAGAGCGGCCCAGATGTTTCCAGACATGACCTGGTGGGATTGCTGCCGACTTCGGCTTTTCCGCTGAAGGCTGAGGGCTGTTAAAAAGTTCCTTGCCGCCTCCCTGGGGAAACAAACACAATCTCTAATGTTCAAGTAGTTGGTCGTCAACTGTTGTCAATGGTGAAGAAAAAACACCTGTCACTGCCAGGCCATCCCAGTTGAAACTGAAAACGTTTTTTGGACTACTTTGCCTTCACCAATAGAGATGGATTCTCACTGATCCCTTACATTCATTGAAAAGATGGTATTTCAATGACATTTTCTGTTTCAACTTGATTTTGTCTATCTTGAGTCATTAACCCTAAACCTAACCCCAACCCTAGTCATTATTCGGTTTAGTTCTTAACCGAGAATGGGGATTTTATTGCATTTTGTCCCGTTTTGGCCCAAAAATGTGAAGGTTTACTTTCCCTTTAAGGTCAATCCTAGAATCAAATGGAAAAACTGACCAATTCCACTTGACATTGCCGTTCATATTGTTTTTGTTTTGTTTTGTTGCTCAGTAATTATTAGGAATTTGTTTCCAATAACATTTCTGGGACACAATCTTCAACTTTAGAACACTATGTCATATCTGTCATGTATATTTCTGACTGCTTGTTTTTTTTTTTATTAAAGCTTTTTGATTCATTTTTTTTATAACAGTGAAAAAAAATCATACATATTGCTGCCATTTCTTCTATTTTTGTTATTGAGCTGGACCTACAGCTGTTGAGCCTCCGATTTAATAAGAACAAGGCAGACCTGAGCATATAGTTGCGTGTGGTCACATTTCATTAGTTTTATAGGAATTGTCTGGCAGTGACGAAAACTTGCATGTCTCTCCAAGGATTCAACTTTGTCTCCCTCCAACTTGTTTCTTAATTCCAACCCCAAAGCAATTGCACTCCCTCACCTGTGTGCTCCGAGGTTAATGCAGCTAATTCCCAGGTTGTATCGGGACCTGATAAATCCCGGCTGTAGCTCCAAAGCTCGCGTGTACGCTTCTACCGCCTCCTCGCTCCGGTCACCGTTTGCCAGAGTGGCCCCTAGTCGGTTCCACAGCAAATAATCCTGAGAAAAATAGAGATGGATCTGAATTATCCCCCCAAAAAATGCACTCCATTTTTACTGTGAAAAACGCTAAAATGGCAGAGTCAGCTACCTGCTAAACTAACAAGGGTAATTTAAGGAGTTACATCACTCAGGGTGTCCTTGTGCTTGTTGGCCACCTGCAGGTACACATACACATGCTCGTAGAGGTCATGGTCTACGACAGTATGGGGGGCTTTTATCTAAGGTTGAGCCTTGCAGCGGGGATATAATTATCTGCGCCTTTGTGTTCAGAGATAGTTTTTCCAGCAGGGGAGGGGCTGAAAATTACCAAGTCAGATTTGCGAAGGTGGATTTAGCAGTGAGTAATGTTCATCTCGACCTGGGACATAGCGGGGGAGGACAGATGCTGATTTGCATGAAGGCGATGCAGAGACACCCAAAAACCTTTGGGTGCCTTGATGCATATCGATGTTTTCGTGTTGTTTTTGTTTGCGTGGCTGAGCACAGGGCTCAAGTTAAATTCACTCCAAAAAAAATCGTTACAGCAGATTATTAAGGCTAGGAATTTCAACTCAAAAGAGCTCTAACATTTTTGTGACTGCACATTCTATGACTTTTCAATTCTATATTCTATAGTCATGCAGAGGGGGCAGTTTGGATTTTTTTTCTTGATTAAAGGGGGCTGTCGGGCATAACTGGGCGTGCGCTTAACAGAAAGAAAATGCAAATGATATCACACATTTAGCCACCCACTACATATTTTCCACACGGCTTATTCTGTTCAGAGCCATGAAAGAACCCAGCAGTACCCTCATTATTTTCTAGTACACCTAAATGATCTATTTTAGTAGCTGACCATAATCTATATTGGATGAAAAAGGTTAGAGCATGCTTATGTACGCTATCATCACAATTTTATATCGCGTCAATGACAACCTTGTAAGATGACTTTGACTTTTAACGCGATGACCTGTTTTCTTTTAAACTGTGACATTAAACAATGAAATGTTTCACAATACAATGTATTTTCAGCAAGTAATTGTATTAACGTTCCGTATTGCTTTACTTGAATGATAATTTGTGCTATTTCTGCGCTTGATGATATCTCAACCTTTGTTTAAAAATTCAGTTTGATGTTGTAGAACGAAGATAACAAGAATATGACTAGTAAAGTGCGCATCTGTCTTAATGCTTTAGTTGTGTTTGAAGGTCTTTTGAATAAAATAATATCTGCCTCTGTTTTACCAAAAGTCTCTATTGGAATATTTCATACCAAAGTGGAAGTATTTAGTCCATTTTTTCATGCTTCAACAGCGCCAAGCTTGATGATGTCACCTTTGAACTACTACTTGTAAAATTAAAAATACTAATTTACTCATCTACAAATGTAGGTAGTCTGTAGATGTTGATTATTAGTATAATAATGACCTTTTTGCAGTTTCATGTACAAATTTCTGTCTTTCCTTGACTATGTAGAATAGCCATACCTCAGGTCGCACCGACAAGGCCGTATTGAAAGCCTCCACCGCTTTGTTGAACTCTCCGCTGAGGTTGTAAAGCACCCCGAGACCCGTCAGCAGGTCCGGGTCGACGCTGTCCGAATTGTGCTGGACTGCTTCCAGGAAAAGTTCCTTGACCTCAGGTAACATGGCACTGTGGAACATTTCAGAGGAAGATTAGTGTTGCCAAATGAGAGGGGAAAACAATTGATTGCACATATTCAGCTGAAAGTCATTTTTTCCCCCATGTGGTCAGGCACATTACAAGTATACACGGAAGATGGTAGTGAAAGATAGAGTGGATAATTGCAAAGAGCTGTTAACCAGCAGGCTTATTTGAGGCGGATGGAGGGAAAAAAGTAGAAAGAATGGAATAGAATTGGGAAGATCCAACATGGATTAGCGGGAACATCACAGTAATTGGGATGTACCTGTATCTCTTCACTTTGACGAGCTGATTAATGATTTGATAGAGGGTTTCTTTTCCTCGAACAAAGAATTAAGCCTTTTGTATCTGATGTTCAAAGAGGAAAATCTCTATTTTAGAAGGTTTAAGATAGGAAGGAGCCTTTTCTCCTCAAGCAAGAATTGCGAGTGGTTGAGGGAGAAAAGAATGAATGACCTGGCTGTCAAGATAGCGAAAGAATGCCAGCACCAGCCGTGGTTCTCGGAGCTTGAGCCTTGACACACTCACTGAATGTCAGAGCAAAATTAAAGAGCATGTTCAACACGATAAAAATGTGCTGTGACAATATGATCCGTTGCTCAAGAGTTTTGGATGATGTATTTTTTGCAGGTTTCCACTTGTGATTTAACAATCATATTTTCACAATATGTGGGCATTTTAATGGTCTTACTGGTCTCTTTAATGTTTAAAATATTGAATTAAAAAAAAGTTCAATTATTCTTAAGTATGCAGTTCAATTACTGCATTGCTGATATTTATGATGATTTATTAAAAAATCCTGTTCAGATGCTTGGACATTGTTGGGTTTGCAAAATGATACATTTATTTTTATTTTTTTAAATGGTGGAACTATCTATTTAAGATGAAATTGAGAAGGTAGAGGAGACATAAAAACAGAAAATGGGGAATAGGAATACTATTAAGCAATTCAAGAGAATCATAAGTGAATATACGTATACAGTATATATGCTACATGGCTATTAATAGCATTACTACATCGTCAGCAACCATTTGGTCCATTACCTCTCATGCCTTCCCATGTTTGGTGCACAGGACAACCTGCGTTGGGAGTTTGGGGATCCCACAAGGTGATTTTTGCCCTTCAGCAGCTGTTTGTACTTGGGATTGTGTCTAAACCAGCGAAGGAGAGCCTCGCACGCCTCATAACGCATGCCCGTGTTGGTCAGGCTCACCGCCACGGCCATTAGAGCCGGCAGATTGTTGGGGTGGAGCTCCAAGCACCTGAATGAAGACAGCGAGAGAGAGAGAGAGAGTGAGGTTGCGTGCTGGATTATATTCTGTATTTCTTGCCCTTGGATTAGCGTGCATAGAAAGTGTTGTTGTTGCTGTTGTTGTTGTTGTTGTCACACAGATCAAGCAGAGTTCTTTTGGATGAACATCTTGGCTTAGTTTCAAGACGAAAAGGGGCCAAAAGCAAGGTTTATCTTGATAAACTCATGGGCCAAACTCTTAATCTCTGGTAATCCCTAAATAAATTATTTCACTCCAGTGTATCTCAAGTGAGAGTTACATAAATTAAAGTCCTTTGGCTTTGAATACAGGAAGAAAAGAAACAAATCTAAAGTGCTCACATTAGTTATATTATATGTTTACATTTGCAGGCACAAAAAGAATAACAATAAAATGCGGAAGATCCAAATTGTTCCCAGTTTGGCTTCAACAGAACTAAAGCCAGGTAAAACATCTCATCTCACTTCATACTAAAACATTGTGCGCACAGATGGCTGTTGTTGCATAACAAAAAGACATTGTGGACTCAAGCACCTCATATTTGACTGGTAACTGTCTGGGTGATTAAGTGGGGAAACAAATGGTCTCTCTAGTAATCACACTTATTTGGAAAAGCAATGATTGATTTTTGGGCTTACTTTCAATTTCACAGAAACGGAATCAAACAATTTTACTTTTTGGGAATTGTGGTCTCTTGTTGATTGGTCTGGCCTACATAAAGAGGCAATTTATATTAAATTGCCTCTTTATACTTTGTTTGTTTGGTTCACTTTGCTTCACAAATAAAAACTTGATAAAAGGGAAGTCGTCATTTCTTGGATTTAACTGTGTATTTTGCCAGGATTCATTTGCGCCCCAATAAATGTCAGTTTTTTTTATTTTGTTTTGTTTTAACTTCCGTTTGTATATGACTTGAATTGGAATATTATTTATAATATTCCAAAAGTGCATTTGTACAATTAGGCTTTCTCCTACAATGGAAAGTTAGTGGGATGTTACAGTAGTAACATCACTGACAGTTTTGCCCCTCCCCACAACTAAAAAAATTGCAACCTTTGTTCATTTACCTCTGGAGAGAGACAATTGCAGCCTGCTCGTTTTCATTTTCGGCCTGTGTTGTCCCCAGAACTTGCCATGCCTGCAGAGAAGCGGCAATAATGAGACCATGTGAGGAAAAGCTGGACATCTCTGCAAGAGAATTCTCCTTCACAATAGACAGCCTATAGATATTCCTATATAGACTTTTTGCTCTCACAAATCTCTTGTTATTAGAATAGATTAGAACTTGATTTCATCCCGTATTTGGGAAATTTCTTGGTTGCAGTAGTAAGACAGATACAAGACACAGAAGACATTGTAGAGCTAGGTCAAAAAAACTGGAGCCACACACAGGAAGTCCACAAGGTGGGGACTTTCTGCAGACTGAGACTAAGGTTATGTAGATTGTATGTTAAAAAAAGTATAATTAAATAAAACAATGTAAAAACATTTGAATTAAAGTATGAAGTACAAAGTAAAGTAAAAGGAATGTATCAGCAAGTTCCTGGAATAAGCCTAAGAGGGCAAAATCTAAATCCATCATGAGAGAATATTAAATCACTTTTGTGTTTTGTCTCTGTAAAACCTCATTTTAAAACCTGTTAATGCTATAGCTAATCTCTATTGAATGCCTTTTTTTTGGCCCTGTTCTCTTAAATAAACGGAGAAATAATTTTTCAGAGCTTTCCTGATGGAGGAAACGCAACCACAAAGAGCCTCAGGTGAATTTTGGAATCGTATTAGTTCCATACACCAAGGGATTATCCTTTCCCTGCAGAAATTGGCACATTTCTGTATATTCCCGGGATACCAAAAAAAGCACTTGATGTGACTGGCTTTGCTCTTTCAACCTGCAAAGAGGTCACTCCAGACTAGGAAAAGGGGATGTTGGAATAAAATATAATGAACTGAGATTCCTCTTGGAAGTCAAATGGAAATTCCCATCAAGAGCACGAGCAAGCTAGGCCCTTTTGTTAGAGTAAACAAAAGAATTTCCGCACAATCAGGTCTGAGCCGAGTGCTCTGAGAAGCAAATCTGTCTCACACAGTTGGCGGTCACCAAGCCATACATTTTCAATAGTTTCCCTCAGCACGAATCTGCCATGATGGAGCGTTCTATTCTGACTTGCTATAGTCAAGTCGACCTATGTGATCTTGAAGAGTAAGCATATTTTGTAAAAAAAAAATGCATCTCACGTTGTGATGGGGTGGAAAACAAACCTGAGGACAGCACAGATACATGGCATTTCCATTTATTTGGCTTGGCACCTTCATCAATGCATTCACCTCTGAATCGTGAGGGTCCTGAAGGACAGCCGCTTCCAGCATAAGCACGGCATTTGGCAAGTCTCCTTCTCGAGACTTTTTCAGCCCTTCCTCAAACGCATTAGGCAAGTCCTTATAGGGATTATCTGTGTGGAAGTAGTAACCCTGTCAGCAAAAAAAAACAACACCGACAGAAAACAAGTTCAGTGGTGAGTGACGTCAACATCTCTCGGTAACAAAGCTACGGCAAAGAATCGATCGTTACCGCATGGCGTAAACCCTGGACTCGGCTCCCCTGGGGCTCCCCCCCACTCTTTAAATGTTAAACTTTGAATTTTCTAACGGTGATTACCCCAGCGTGTTTACGAACACTTCTGAGCAAGATGACTTTGAAAGAACATGCTTTGCGCGGGGATCAATCTGAAGGCCCGCAAGGCGTCTCACTTAAGACTTCCTTATAGGGGAAGGTCAGCTCAGGGGTTTTGAGCTCATATTTACTATTATTCATGCTATATATAGAATACTGAAGAAACCTTTCCTTGCTGTTTGGGAAAATTCATGTTTGAACTGCCTAACCGCTGCCAGACATTTGAAATTTCATTTTAAAATGTAGCAAATACAATTTTTTGCCCTGTTAAAGGCTCTTCGATACGCCAAAGGAAAGCATGAGATGAAGTATACAATATTTTATTCCCCTATTCTGTCCGTTATTCTTTGAAGCTTCCAATTTCAAATGTTCAATTGAACGTTGAGGTTTGCAGCAAGCAAGAGATCAAATAGATAGAGTTTTTCCCCAACATAACAATTTGCACATGAAAATCAAATTGTTTTTAATCATTTCTAAAAATAGCCATAAGATGAATTTTGTATGGGGTTGTGAGTACACACTCCCGTTTTGTAAGAATTGCATGGAATAATTAGAACTAGGAGTAATGGCGTATTTGGACTAGCTTTGAACTAAAGTTATTTTTATGAATTGTGTGCATGCTTTATTTCACACTTCATTATAACCATAAATGTTAACACTTTTGCATACTAAGTAGAGAATACATAGAAATATTCCAAGTTGAGGTTATTTGTTGCTTTTTTAATTACGTAGATTTAAAAAAAAAGGAACCAAAGTGTTCTTACTGTTATTGATTTGAGAGATACAGAATGATAATGTATTGTAGGTTGAGCCCCATTTTGAACAATTCTAAATGCCAGACAATATTGACCTTCTCATAAGGAGAGACCGTAGAGGGAATCTGGGCTTGTTCATTCTCCGTCAGCCAGTTTCGCCGAGCCAGTTCCTCCCACTCTGCCTGCATCTTATCCCAGAACTCTGTATCCGACTACAGGCGACAGAAACAAAGGGGCAGGAGTGGGAGGGGAGAATGAAGCAAGGGGGGGTTAATGAAATCAAGGAATGCAAGGAAACAGATTTGAATGAATGAATCGTGCACATTTTATGTCCATGTGACATTTGCATTTCACTTAGTAAACCACCTGCTGAAAGGTTATTTACTACAGATCAAATATTTATTAAAGATGGCCAGCCTTACCTGGAAGTTCCATTTTTCTGCATTTACAGAATAAATAAAGTATACTCTGACACCCTGTGTGTGTGAATGTGTGCCATCAGTCTGCAATAAAACTATTAATTTGTCTTTTCACAGGTCAAAGTTGAATGAAAGGTGTTGGCTTGCTTTTTCGGTGTGGCACGTTCATGTCAACATGGCTCGGGCATTTTTCAATTCATGACAGTTTCCGCGATTTGCGGCCAATTTGGGATGAATGAGCCAATCAGAGCAGAACAACAACCTCCTGCGCTACACTTAGGGGCGACTCCATTCTGGGCCAAAGTATTTTCTATGATTTGGGGGAGCGTGCGCGGCAAGCGTGTGGACCGACAATGACGACTGGATCAGGGCCGAGAACTCCTGTAAAAGACTGTGTCTGTGTCATAGGTCTTCTCATCTGCTCTCTTTGGAGGATACCAAATGACATGAGGCCATTGTGGCTCCTGAAAAGCAGCCAATACAGGTAATTGGCAGCTGCTGACATTCCAAACCAAATTGCCTCAAGGTGACTTTTCATGGCTGACACATAATATGAACTTATTGACGATACACCAATATTATAATTCTCTCTCTATATATATATATCCATCCAAATCACAAACTAGTCCAATATATATTCAATATTTAAACTGCTTCATTAAACTCCATTTAAAGTATAAATGAGCTGACTTCCAAAATGCCAGAAAGTACTGTAGTATGAAATGGTACAGTGTAGTAAAATTGTTCTTTCCTTATTACATAATACTGGGTTTGTCAGTTCAATTATGTGAAACAAGGCAAGTTAATTTACATTTCCATGTAGCACTGAAGTGTATTGAATACCCATGTTGTTCAGAATGAACGGTAAGAAGCAGAATGTAGTATGTTATAAAAATGAATGGGCTACACCATGAATACATGTTGACAACAGAAAACGAAGGCAATGTCAACAGAGCTGAGGCAAAACCAAACAAATGTTTGCCTCAAGGGTACTTTGCCAGTCATTCATGGCATCCCAAACTGCTGCACATACACGTTGATTATTAATCTTTGCTAGAGTAACAAGCATGCAGTACATGAGTACTATGTGCGACTTGTATCTTGATCTCAAAGGTGCAAAGCGTCATTTTTTTAAATTGATTTTTTTACATTTACAGACAAATTTAGAATGTCAATTGAAATGACCATTGCAATTATGAAAATCTATTCAAATGTACGTAAATGGAGTCTAGTATTAATCCTAGTACGGCTATACAAATCTACAGCAGTCTTTTGCGCGTGAATGTAACAATAAGCAGAACACTATGTTGCCCTAGTGACTAATTGTCCTTATCCTCTCCTGCAACATTTCGGTAGCTCAAATGAATCTACTCTATTCATTAATGTAGCTGTATATTGTTTTACTGGGGATTCAAAAGGCATTAATTACATTATTCCATGCTCTTCAAAGATATTTTATCGTATTCTATGGTGATCTTTTTTTAATTTAGCTGGTAAAGATGGTATATAATGCAGTGTTTAGCTTCATCCATTTATTTTAATAGAGCTTTTTCTCAATTATGTCGCAGAGGAGCTTCAGTATATGTATTCAAGATGAATCTGAAGCACACATTTTATCAGTCAATTAGCACTTTCCCTGCCATTGGTAAGGACAGACGTCCAATCCGTTTAAATTTGGGCGGGTGGCAGTAAGTGCAAAGCATATACACTAGACCAAAAGGCAGTCCTAGTCAAATTTAATAGCTTCAATTAATTTTTAAGATCAGTGTAGGAATCTAGAGCCCTTAGGATTATTGAATTTACATTGCTCATTGACTATACATTTACTGGCAAGATGTCAGAACATTTTCAATGGAATCCATTGTTCCGCTAAAAGCTCTGCAGGCCTGAGAACATGCCATAGAAAAAAAGAAAGCAATAAAAGGGGCTATCCATCTTGGCCCTACATCCCAAAAAGTTTCATTACTCATGAGTGACACATGGAACTTCACCATCGTCTCCCGAGGCGGCCGGGCTGGCCTGGCCTTTCAGTGCTAACAAGGCCCTGACAACTATGCCTTGGTCCACACGGCCAGTCAGACTTAAATAGAAAGGCGAAGACGCGATAAGGGGAAAACACACACTTAATGGCCAGTACAAACTGCCTCGGTTGTATTTTACCACACAATGCAATTACCAATGATGTGAATGTCGGTGATAACACATAGCTCAGCATGTGCAGTTTTCTGCTCTGTCGGCAGAAATACCAAGTAGCAATCTAGGGGAGCGTTTATCGTCAGGCAGTTTGTCAACAAAAGGTGACGTTACAATGTTTGAATTTGATTTGAATTGAACTTGGAGATTATAAACTACAGTGCGCAACTTGAAATACGACCAAACCATTAAGGTCAAACAAGTTGCTTGGTCAACTTTGCATGTCCACTTCTACTTTTTGTGATAAAATTGCAGAATGTGATTAATAATGTTAACAAATAATATGTTTCTATCCAGGCTGGCAGGTAAAATATGGGGGTCTTTTGTGAAAACTTGCCAATAAACAATAACCTTGTTGTTGTTGTTGTCCTTTTAACATCTATGTGATGCATCTGCCACTTACATTTCAAAATCCTACTACAAGATATATTTTGTGCAAAACCTAACAACCAAATTGCAATCAGACTTCACTTTTCTTGCTGTCGAATTGAGGGTAAAAGCATTGTTCATTCATCTTGTTTATTTCTATGTGGATTGAGAGCACAATCTGGCAAACAACTCTGCATCTCATAATAAGCAAGACCACACATTGTGCTGATCTTCTAAAAGATAATAGGTAATAATAGAGCGCACTCATCTTTAACCCAAAACAAGTGACAATTTATTCTGCATTACCCAAGTGAAGCATAACAACACAAAATGCCGAGAGTAATTGAAAGTGCCCTAATGTAGCATGAAGAGACACTAACGCATTGAGAAAATGTTACATCACCCGCTATTATTCATCAATTTCAAACCATTTCACCATTCCTCATTTCATCCTTCTATTTGGATCTGTCATGCCATGAAAGCTACATTTACTATAATCAGGGGCAATTTTATCAAATCGATGACATTGGGGAGAGCTTTTTCATCAGCTGTCTATGTGGCTCTTAACTTTTCTTACATTTCTGCTACATCTTAAAAAAAATCAAATGAAATAAGAAATTGACTACTTCCAAAATGGTATGTACCAAATGTATGCTCTTTACTTTACATTCCATCTTAGACTTAAAATAAACAACTTTTTTTCCCATAGAGATAGTTTCCTTTTTAAAAATAAAATGCATTTGATCGAACTTGTTCAAATTGGTTTTACCACTGCATTTTCTTTAGTTTATTCAATTTATTTAGAGTTTATTTTTCCCATGCATTAATTTGTTTTTCTTAAAGTGACCATTTAAACTAACTCCCAAAATTTGGCTATTTTTTTGGAGTAAAGGAAGTACTTGCACTGCCCAATCCAGTACAAAAAATAAACATGTAATTAATTAATCAGTAGAGTGAAAGGTTTTCACCATTAAAAAAAACTACTGTAAGACTCTTTCTTATGCAGCAGTTAACATTTTCCCAGTGCTCCTGAACGGCCCAAAATCCAGCTTTTATATTTGTTTCTAATTCATTTCTTTTTCTGTTGACACAACTGCTAGGCATTTGCAATACTTTTGACCCTTTAGGGAATGCAAGAACTAAAATGATCTGATTGTGGATATTGATGAAAACTGAAACCCAAAAAGGGTGGACCACTAGCATGCAGCTTTTCCCATAGTTGAAGTCTGCCTCACTCAAAGTCTGGAGATCCTGTTACCTACCAATCAATGATCCATGCCCCAGTGTTCTCTGCCTCTCTTCCTTTAAATATCTCCCACTCTAACATGGCCTCCAGCGGCTCTGACGACAAATATTGCGAGGGCTAAATGCTGACAGAATCTGTGACATCAGTGCTAATTTTAGGATGGAATCCCCCAAGTGGACAAGTGTGCTGCACTGCTACTTTCACTTTCGGACCATTTTTCCTGTCTCCTATCTCTATTATTTATTAACGCAGTATGCAACAGCATGTAGTCTTCAGTCAAGCAACTCAATAGTTCAAAGTTCACTGCCATTATTGGGGGAAAGTGTGGGCTTTGTATAGCAAATCTGGAAACAAAACAATGTGATCTAGCTGACCTTGTACTGGACATGGCATGGGTCGGCAAGGGTCGCAAAGATTAGTAGACGCTCACGAATGGTCAAGCTGGCTACTAGTTGCCCGTACTTTGTTTAAACTCAATGACTGCCACCTTAAAACCAAATCGATGTCTATTGCTATGAATGGCAACAAATGAAACAAAGTGCTGGCAACCTTTGATACAGTGGAAAAAAAAGTTTGAAACAATAATCCATAAAAACTCATTACTGAACAGGAATGTTATTAAAAATGATGGAGCCATTAAACTTGAAAAAACTCCATGAGAACGCAAAACCTTCACCGTATCCAGTGAAGAGCTTTACTTTTCTAACCAGTGGTACGGAACACAAATGCATATTTTGTTGCTTCACAAGTGACAGGTGTTATGTAAACAAACTTCCATCAAAACAGTGACAGTCTACCTACCTCCACAGCAGCCTTGGCTCGCTCAAACTCCTCTTCTAGGGACTGATGTCTGGAGAGGAGGGCGCTGCCCCACCGCTGATCCTTGGTTAGACGAGCCTGTGACACAAGCATGCGCAAAAGGCACAATTCATAGCATATATTATGTACTATATGCAGAAACACAGTCTATTAATCATCCACGTATAGCCCATTACTCACACACAGGCACAAATTCAGCCAAAGGGAGACAGGCAGGGATCGTGTGCGGGGGTCAGCCTTGTCTGCTTTCTCAGGGACGAGTGAATATCTCCTCCTCAACAAAGCCCCTGACATGCTTAGCTCAATCACTCGTGTCAGCAGCCCAGCAGCCCAGCGGCCCAGCGGCCCAACCCTCATCCCCAACGCCGTGCTGTACTCAGCCAACCTCTCTGGGGTTCACCCCATCCCGCCATCTGCTCTCTTGCACCTGCACGGTGCAATTATACACCCCAAAATACGCTGACCGCATCACAGGTCTCACTTCAAACATCTCATAGTTAAATTTAAAAGCCAGCGGCTCAGCAAATTTGCAGTAATAGCTGTACATTAGCACAGCACAGGTTGAAGGATTTCACATTAAGAAGTGGGATTTATTGTAACGACTATATATGGAATGAAGATAAGGAAACATGAGGTCATCAAATCTATTTCAGACTCATGAATTAAAATGTCTATGTGGACTTAGTGTTGTTCCCTTGGAATGGGTTACATAATCTCAGTGTGATGGATGGATGACAGTAATGTGCTGTTTTCATTTTATGGGTTTTTTTTTTCCATTTATACATTACGTTATAGAAAAT
The DNA here is from genome assembly GCF_051989575.1 of Stigmatopora nigra. Lineage (NCBI taxonomy): Eukaryota > Metazoa > Chordata > Actinopteri > Syngnathiformes > Syngnathidae > Stigmatopora > Stigmatopora nigra. The sequence goes on from NC_135512.1 coordinate 6,375,359, forward strand.
TCAGCCCCAAACCCGATAAAAGCCTCTTTACAAGCTAAGATAGAGCACCATAAAAAATGTAATCATTAGATTACACTCACTATTAAAGATGTGAAGATAAGAATAAGACCAATTCAGTGACTCACCTGTTTTTCATTCATCTTTCAGAAAAAAACAATGGATCTCACACAGAGATATTCTTCTCTTAAAATTTGAACAAAGGACAGCACAGAACCCTAGTGGTTAGCAGAAAATCTTTAAAAATCTCAGGTTCGAATCTCACTCTCTGTTGTTCTATGTGCCTGTGACTGGTTGGAGACCAGTCCTGCATGTTTTGCCCAATCAAAATGGGATATACTCTACTTCCCCCTGCAATCTAATAAAGATAAATTGCTGAAATGGATGGAAATAGAATAGAATGATATTGAATAGAACACACATCTGCTAATGAGTATACATGTGTATTGTTTATACTAGGTAGTTGGATTTTGTCTACTTTTGGCATTTTGAAACATGCATATGAAATTATTCTGTATTTTTGTTGGTATTTTCAATTTTATACATTGATTTATTGTTTGCATTCTAAGAAAATGTATTTGAGGGCAGAGAGTCAAAATTCCAATGCATTTTAAGCAGAGATCATTCCTGGACAAAATCACTTTTCGACAACCCAAAAGAACTGTCCAATTGTTCTGTTGATTCTTTTGCAAAACACACCCACAGTATTTTCATGCACACTGTGTGTGTGTGTGTACTTTGGAGACTAAACTATGAACTGTGCAACTCTTGAACGCAACTAATTTGGAGTAGGGAGCTTGTTGAAACTCCCATCCATCTTGGACGGCTATCTTTAATACCAAATGAATCATTAATGGAGGTGTTGAAAAGGTGACGTATGCTTAGCTAACTGGATGAGATCAACACTAATGGGCTCAGAGTCAAAAAAGACTCAATAATTCATAGGCTATTAATCTAATAATGGCATCAGAAATAAGACCCCTTTGGCAGACCTGCACAGACATCCACCCAGCAAGAAAGCACTTGACATTTGGACCATGTAGCACCACAAGGACCAATATGGAATTCCCCAAAAGAGCCTTTCAGCTTGAAGTTAAACTGCTCATTTTGGAAATCGAATTTCATGAAATGGTGCCAGGCTATTTTTGTGGTACAAATGTTGAAGTCTTTCCATATGAAATGAAAGGATGCATAGGGAGGCTTACATGTCTTCCACTAATATACTGTCTGTTGAGCTGAAATGGAAGAATTGTAGGTGTTAGGTCAAATGATGGCGGAACAATCACACACAAACTTGAAGGGTTAACATGTAGTAATGGTTTGTTCCGGGGTTGTAATGTCAGTTAATCAATGTAGAAATTGCAAGCAGGATCTCTTTTCAAGACTGATGATTTCAACAATAAAAAAACACTTACTTGAGACGCTAAAGCTGACTCTGGCTCTGCTTTGGTGTTTGCGTCCAAACAATTCTTATTCGATGGCTCTAATTGGGTTTTACAGTCAATGGACCTAAAATAACACAGAAGTCGCTGAAATCAATTTTTACAATCCGATCATTTACACTTGACATTTTAAAATAGAATTCATCTACAACAAGACCTTTTATGGTTATACTTTTAAATGTATAACTGTCAGGAACAGCTTCAAGCCTAGATTCCATAGAACGAGGCATGATGTTGTAGATACCAACATTGCAGAGCCTTTCACATTAATGATCATGCTTCTTTCAGTCCCCTTAAAGTTTCTCTTACTTATCTTTTACCCAACCTAAGGAGAAACTGCTTTGCTCAGTGGAAGGCTGATGTGTAACTGGTAAAAGCAGAACTGGCGGGTGTATTATGTGGAAGAGCTACATTGTGAAATTAGCACTTGCGCTGGATTTTGCAGCAACGTAAATGGATACTCTAAGAAAATAGGGCCCTTCAGCATGCAGAAATTACAGCATTATTTTCCAGGACAATGGTTACCATAGAAATTCATTCGAGGAGTTTTTGGATGAACGCCGTCTTTCCAATTTCCACTTTCTGTTACCATTTCGCTCGGGGTTGGGGTTCAAGTCTTCCCATTTATCCAAAGGTGAACCACTGATTGCTGAAAACAGAGGTAAGAATGAATAAAATCATGACTAAGCTGGTTGAATTTAGGATAGGAGGCAACAAAAATATTTTAAAGTTGTTTTTAAAGTAAGTTCAATGGAAATTTGGAGAGGAAAAAAACAGTCTGAGATGTCAAAGAAAGTGCAAAAAACGCAGTGCTCTAAAAATATCAACTACTGGCAGTTCAAAGATGTTTTTTCTTCCTACAAATAGAAACAGGGATATACTTGATGCCATGAATTATTTACTTCACTGCTGTTAAACGAATTGCTTAATTAGTTCCTAGTGAGTTCTTCCTCACTATGTTTGCACAGCAACCATACCAGAGTCCAGCGACGCCCTCTCTGGTGTCCGTGTCCTCTGTTCTCTGTCCACCTGGATGAGCTCTGTTTCAGCAGTCTTTTTTCTTTGCGGACTGCTCTGCTTTTCACGCCGGGACGGACGGGGACTCTTCTTGTCTTTGTTGTTTTTTTGCTCGCTTGGCTCACTGAGGTCCAGTAGATCCAATGTTGACGACAGAACTGCCAAACACAACATTTTTATTGGAACTTCCATGCTCAGTAAATCTGAATTTGTTTAGCTGTTTGATCATTTCCAAACTGGCTTCAATAGGAAATGCAATGCCCAGATGGAGTCGCAGAAAGCACAAATTATTTCTCCTTTTCCCAGGATGCTCAATTCCTGCCAATTGTAGACTTTAGATTGCAATATCTTGTATCTGGTTAATAAAAAGTGCTATCCTCATCTGAATATATCACATATCTTCTTTTAAATACATAAATTGCAAATTATGAGCCAGCAGAAATAGCAATTCAAAGTTACGGCTTATGCTAATTATAAAAAAAATCATCTTTAAAATGATATGTAATGAAAACACTGAAAATAAAATAAAACTGCATCTTAGCCACCATTAGAAACATTAACTTTATACTGGCATTAAGTTACATATTTTGGCCAAGATAAAACCCACTGCAATGTATCAATTATTCAAGGAAGAGATTTGAAAATCAAACTTTTTAGGAAAAAAAATACATGAATATTTATTTGTCTGTTGATTACTTTAGATGACAGTTTTTCGGTTGTCTTGGGAGAAAAAGCTAGGCATGTCACCACATAATAATATGGTGCTGTTGTTTTGAAAGAAATCTAAATATATGTCAGGCCTACAATGAGGATCATCATTCTATTTAATTGACTTTCATGATACATTTTATGGTCTCAAAAAGGGAGGCCAATGGCTCTTGTGTGCAATTTCCTTTCTTTGACATCCAAATTAACGACATTTTCTGACATCACGTCGCATAACATTCCATATTTTTGAGTTGCAGAGTTTAATCATCAGAATTCCCAGCAGCTGACATCAAAAAAGAAATAAAAATCAACACTGTAATTGTTGTTTTTAACGACGTTGACAATTTTCTGAATAGCAATATCCTACTGTTTTCCATCATCAGTGCTATTAGAATCCTGTACTCGCACTGTTTTTCCTCTGATTGCCACTTGTATTTATTTAGGTGTACATTTTTATACAATGGGTGGTAACTATTAAAATTCACATTTGTACAATCTCAAGGCAAGACCCCCACCCACCCCCAAGAGCTCAAAGCTGCAAAAGGATGACAAGATAATTGGCATGCTGCTGTTTCATGATAACCAGCTGAGAGGGTTTGTTGACTGAAATCTGGGTGTAATCAGAGCATATGCTTGTCACCCGTGACTTACGCTATTTAGATGACATGCACAATTACAAATATTGGGGCGATGCACTCAAGGGAGGAGGACATTGCCTGAAGAGAAGTTTGCATGAAAAAGAAACAAAGAGGTTCATTTCAAAGCATGAGTTTCCTAATGTTTCGACACCCTGGAGAATGCCATTTCATGAGACTGCCAAAATGACAATGACTCAGACTGTGAAGTCTAATTTTTAAATCAGCATTTTTGTCATGGTTCTCGGGTGGATGAGACCTGAGTGGATTGCCCCACTGGAGATCACATACTGTTGGTTTAAATGATGGAATGATGGAATGAGTTGTTAAACCACTATCGCACGTTGAAGATCAGTATTGGCAAGCGGGTGATGAGAATCTTCTCTGGCATTTACACATTTTAGCCTGCATAGAGACACCAGTGGTGACGAAAAACCAATGTCTTGAGGAGTCCTGTTACAGTTAAGCTTGTTCATTATCAGAATGGAGCTCCATTACCAATATTCATTCATTCATTTTCCCAATCGCTTATACTCACAATGGTTGTGGGGTGCGCTGGAGCCTATCCCAGCTAACTATGGACAACAGGCCGGGGGGTACCCTGAATTGGGGAAGGACGACCTTACCTAGGGCCAATTGAGAATGTTCAACCAGCCCTCCATTAACGTGGGAAGAAACCAAAGTACATGGAGAAAACAGGGCGCGGCGCTAACCACCCCTCCACCGGTGGGCAGTTCCATTACCAATATTAATTCCTCTATCTAACAGTGCTTTTTTTTATTTTGCTTTATTTTTGATCTTGCATACTACACTTGAAACTACTCTGGCAGTAAAAAAAAAAAATCGGTACAGAGATCCACTGGTGGATTTGCATATATTTGAACTTGTAATTAAAATTCTGCATTGATTTTCTTGGCTTGCTTACTCCTGCTCAACATTATTCACTGCTTCTTGAGTCCATCACATTGTGTGACAGGCTGACAAAGGATCACACCAAAATCCAGTTCACCAGAATGTATTTAAACTGTGGGAGGATTCTGGTTTTGCATAATAGGATGAATCCTAGGATGCATGAAACCTTGGCAGTTCTTTTTTGTTGATCAAAAAAGACTGACAATAAATCAACTGTACACTTTGTGAGAACGATTGGTATTAGTGACAAAAGAAAGTATGTTAGGTGTTTGAGAGAAATAAGCCAAGTGTTTGCAGAACCACATCTGAGTGTCAATCGTTTGTACCTGCAGTGTTAGAGGTCACTGGTCGGGAAAGCCCATCACACTTTGTCTCGCAAAGAAAATCGTCAATGGATGGGCTCAGAAGTGGGCGACTCTCTTGTTGCTCACCCACCAGCTGAAAGCACAAAACCACAAAATAAGTTTCAAGTTATAAAAACTGAAAGTATGAGAAGTCGTTGTTGGACAAGAACCAGTAAACAATGCCTATTCAACTAGAACAACAATAAGTAAAAGCAGCACTAACATAACAGCAATAATAATGTACATATTTTTTCTTTCTTTTTGCCATCTACTTTAAAACTAATCATTTCACAATTAGTGAACAACAACAACAAATATCATGAATTAACCAGTCACTACTGTAAGCTTAATGAACAATAACAGAACATTGCTTATCTCTCTTCCCATACCATTAAATGCATTTTTCCCCCCTCCGTGCAATACAGCAATCTAATAGTGCAGCCGTAGAATGTTTCCCGATTCAATACTGCCTTCTTAAAGTAAGGACCTTCAAGGCTGAATCAGTGAATCCTAATTTTGGAGCCAAGAGCCTATTGTGTCCTAGAGGAAAGGTAAACGTCGGTGTCAGCTTGCGTGTTTGGCAGCAAGAAAACTTGACATTTGCTGTTGCCCTCAGGGCTGTATTTCAATGTGGAATTTTAATGTGTATTAAAATCCAAGCCATTTTAAATGATGCATAACAGAGGGAATCTTGACGTCTGCTTGGGTTGGTGCACATTTGGTTTTGAGAGCCTGTGTTTAGTTACTTGGCCAACAAAGTGAAAATGTAAATTTAAGAGAATGGGCTATTATTGTGTTCCACATTAATTTTTTGGTGCTGCAAAAGAATGAGCCAGTGGAGGTAATTTCACTAAGCTGTTTTTTGAGCATAAACTCGATGGTACTGTATAAGTGACTAAGGGCTTACGTACGTACTATGCTTCTTGACTAATTGAAAGTTTGTTTGGATGTGTTTGATTGATATGCAACTGCAGATTAATAATTGAATACACTGACCTTTTACAGAGGCACTAAGTCTGGCAGTAATTAATTTTATTAATGTTATCTTGTGTTTCACAAACAAGCTATGTAACAATTAGTGGGTAGAAAAATGTGGTAGGCAAAGACACACAGACACATACACCAAGTTGCACATTACAGACATATCCCTCAAATGACAGCCTTCTGTCCTAGCGAGCACTGAGAATGGATGATTGGGTGCGAGCGATCCTGTCTCTATCTGTTCCCCGTCATGATAGTCTAGCCCTGGAAATGCGTCTTTGACTTTTTAAGGCTGTCTTAAGAGAGGTATCCATGTCTTGCTTGCTTTGTTAGTCTTTTCCTTCTTGATGAGAATACTAACTAGTCCTACATTATTTTAGGATGAATCCAAATTCAATTTGGTATACCCTACAGATGTATATGCATTCTTTTGTTGGTCTTATTAATCATGCATCAATTATTTGCAGATTTACCGTAAATCATGAATTCCAATTTAGTCAGTTGAGCTTGAGATATTCAGAAAGAATTTTGTTAAAGATGGGCAAAAATTAGATTTCTTTGTATTATTATTATTTTTTGCTATAATACAATTAAATGATAAAATAGGCACAGCATAAATGATAAATGCCAATTTTCTTGTGCTAGCAAAAATAATTCTTCTTGGCATCTGTAATAGTTCCTGCTAGCCCTTAAATCTGGACTACTTTTACAACACTTTTAATTTGGGTATAATAGGCCAAATTGATAGATGACATATGACACTAGAAGAGTCTGAGTCCATTGGAGTACCCAAATTCTGCTTTGTAAGACTTATATCTCAGCCCTTTGAATAACTGGCAACCAGTTTATTGTCTGTACTCTACCACTCACTTAAAATCATCTGGGATAGGATCCAGAAACCCACGTAAAAAGAGATGATTTGATGTTATGGTTACCTTGAGCTACACCAGGCTTGTCATTGCTATCTGAAAATACCTGGAGGCATGTTTTTTTCATTGAGATTAGAAATCCCATGTATTGCTCCCGGCGCCACCTCAGGAAGGCAAAATAATATGAAGACTTTCGGGATTGTTCAGAGAAATAATCATCCAACAAATATGTTCGAGGTGTCATTTTTCAAAGTGTCTACCTCTGATTAAAAAAAAAGAAAGCTGCAGTGTTAGGGTGCAGGGAAAATTGTATCAAGGATCCAAACGCTCTTCATATACTCACACATTTACATTAGAACTGTAAATGATAACCAGAGACAACTTTCGAGGCATATCAATTTTTGTTATGGTTGCAAAATAGTTTTCTTGGTGACATGTAAGAGTTGTTTCCAATCATTAAAACTGGAACCATTTTTCACATCACCCTTTATTTTGGGTGAAAGTAGACCTGATTGATTGAAGACACAGGACGTGTTTCCTTCTGATTTTGGACTCCAGGAATGTAAAAATATGTGCGTACGCCTGTCTGCCTGCTGTCAATCCCTGCAGAGTGATGTTTACAGTGTTATGACTGAGTGAAGGTCAGCCAAGTCAATCAAAAGACCTGCATGCAGCCATTTCTATCTTATCAATTTTTAAAAATGTTTTTAGACAATATGAAGATGTTGACAGTTGACTGATGATATAACTTAGAGTATAACTCAGTCGGTTAAACCTTGATGCCAGATGAACTATATAACGAGTGCCAACCTGACAGAGCCAATTTCAGTGTGCTTGGTTCTCACTAGAACATTATAGTACATCCGTTTCCACAGGTGTGTCACCTAAATGTACAAAATATTCACCATTTTAAATGTTTAAAGTGGACTTTGAATGTTTTGTTCTAGTTTATGAAATAACCTTGCCATATTGTATAAGATAGTCATTGCAAAAAAACAGATTATTACTATTATTCAAATTCTAACACTTATAATAGCTAAGATATATTCATAATATGGCTAATATCGATTGAATAAGGTAAAAGTCCGGTACAAAGACTGATAAAAACAAATTGTCTTTGAATTGTAAGCCTGGTTGATCCTGTAGATCTCGCTGTCAAATGTCAGAAGCGAACTCAGGTTACATGATCTAAAACTATCCATACTTGATTCACAATTTGATTAGGAACAGCATCTCAATGCGGAATATGAGAACAGGTCTTGCCTGCACCAAAACATCTGGAGAATATGGGAAATTGTTTGTTCATATTAAATCTGGGAAATTGTTTTGTGCAATAGTGGCTGTCAGGTAGCAGACAAACTAATTAAAAGCCCTGTGCTAGCTCTACAGGGAGGTGAGCTTGCAACATTGAGGCATTTTTCTTTGTGCCTCCATGCAAAGCACCTCAACAATTTGTGCTTTAAGGGGAAAAAAAAGCCTTTCATCTAGTAACTTATGTAATGGAAAACTTCTACTAATTGCGTCACTTGGGCTTCACTCAAGAGATCCTTCAAAGATTGCTATCAAGGGAATTTTACAAACTTGTCAGATACTTCAAGGTGAGATTGGAATAGGTTACATAAAGGAACTTTTTTTTTAGTAAAGAATAAAGTTAGTGGTTCGAACCTGGAGTCCTTTCACAGAAAGTTTCATTCAGTTCTTTCACCTTCAATTTGTATTGAATAATTTGGTCTTTGCTTGGCTTGGATAAAGTAATTTCAACCAAAGGGAATTGTAGTCACTCCCAAGTGTTCTATCACAACTACATATACGTAAGTCCATATATTTTACTTACTTGTAGTCATTGCAATCGACATTAGAAATAATTGTTTGGATTGTTTTTGTTTTTTTTACCTAGGTCCACAATGTCTTGTTTGTCTTGTGTCTGTATTGCTACTACAACCAAAAACAAATCCCAAATACGGGATAAAATAAAGTTCTAATCTAATCAAAATCTAAAAAAACATTGGTAACCTATCTCAGACCACCTGTTGCGATGCCCTTTTTAGATGTCTGTCAATCTACTTCATATATTATTGATATATGGAAGGAGACCAAACAACCCAACAATTCTTCTAAACTTGTCAAATTGAGGATTTCTTTCCATTAGAGATTGAATTTATTTTGCTCGTCACTATTTTCCTGGCAAAGAGGCAGTTTTTTTTTTTTATGAGCCGTAAAGACAGATGTTGTCATGCAGTATTTTTACTCATGGGATTGAGAGTGTTTGTATAACCCTTTCTTCCCAAGTGTGTGTTTCTTTCATCCAAGTGAAGGCTTTCTGGGAGGTTATGTTCGGGACACCGACCCCTGAGTCAGTACAATCAAGTGAGATCTGCGGAGTAATACGCTCTACAAATAAACTTGACTTGACCTGATGTGTGGCTTGAGGATCCTGAGCCTGTCACTTAGCCTCTGTCACTTGCCAAGTGACACCAAGTTAAGACGCAGTACACCTTAAATATGTATGCTAAAGAAAGAGAGATGCATATTATATATAATATTTTGGACGCTGGATGAAAAAAAAAGATTTTTTTTTGTGTCAACTTAAAAACAACAACAAGCTTTACACAGCATAGAGCGTTATTGACAAGTAGGTCAAATTGGAATTAATTAAATCTGAATTTAGTGCTGAATAGATTTCTAATAAAGATTTCAGGAAGTGTCTTTTTTTTTTTTAAAAGCTCTAAGCTAATAACAAATACAAACAACCAAATTGTTTTTCCTTTCTTCCCATGGTTCAAGCATAAATTATTAAGCAACTGCTCTCTGAAACAAAATACTGTCTTAAAACAGCCACTTCCATCAGAGTGTACGACACTGGAAGGAGACTTTCATACACTCAGTCTTAAAATACTCAGGAATACTGCATATGTAACTTATGGTTAAAAAAGAATGTGTTTGAAACACTAAATAAATAAATGACATAAAATAATTTGGCAACATAAATGATTGTGTTTTCCTCGTTCCTGTCACGGATAGCTGTCTTGGTATTGACTAACATCTGAATGCTAAACTAAAAAACAAAAATCTCCCCCAAATAATTGATCAAGACATTCGGTAGACCTAAAATATTTTACCATGAATAATATAAATGTTCACATATTTGAGGAACATATAGTTGAAAAAGACATTGCTCATATTCTTTCCTCCTCTTACTAGTACTGATATTATACTTATTCTAAAATATGATAAATAGAGTGTTGTGCATTTTCAAATCTGCTGTCCAAACTATTAACAATAAAGGAGAATACAAAGCCTCAGGTATAAATGGTTGCGTGACAGCTTGTCAAACAAGACATTGGATCAGTTGAATAAAAACATGTTGCAGGCTATAGAATCAGATGGGAATGCTAGATGACATAAAAAAAAGCACATGCATTTGTTTTAACCAAACGCAGTCAGGCAGCAAAAAAAGCACAATACATAGTTTAATCAGTACAGGTGTACTGTATGTGTGTGTTGTTAGAAAATACTTTTTGATGTACTGCTTATGAGGTGTTAAAACTTAATGAGAAGGTTTATCAGATTTGATTAGTGAGATGAAATGTGCATTGAACCTTTTGGTAATCCCTTCTGGAAACACACTAATAGGATAAATATTGATGTGCAGGGCTACAACATCAGGTTTTGCATTGTAATGAAAAGAGTAATAATAATTGTGTTGGGTTTCTACTTTTCTGATTCAAGAGTTCTTAAATTAAATTTAAAAAAACACCAGCATTTTTCCTTTGCTGAAAAAGTCATGCAGTTGATATTCAAATGTGTTCCTACCTTTTACAGTTTTAACCAAACTTTGTGCTTACTTATTATTTTCTTTTAATTCAATTGGTGTTATAATCAATTGACTAAATTACAATTCCCTTAGCATCCATTGCAACAAATTGAAAGTCGTTTAACCTCGAGTACATGAAAGTGAATCCTAGACTTAACCCAAAGGCCAAAGTTGTTATTAAGTGTGCAACAGCAGATCGTTAGTCAACAATAAATATCTGAAGTAATTGTATCATTACTATTAGAAATAATGATGCACAATGGTATTTTGGTTCCACTCAATGCCAATACAGAAACTTCTGTATATACAACTGTCACAAAATAACAACAAAGTTTTGTTATTGCATCTGCACAACCAGCATAGGAGGCCAGCTTGGAGGCAGCACATGTTCTGAAAGGGTTCTGCCCACCTTGTTAGTCACCGTGAGGAGGGGCTTCCCTTCTGATGACGCCTTACTCGGTATCTCCTTCAGGACCATGGCAACAGTCTTATCTGCAGCCCTAGAGTCTTTGCCCTACAACAGTGAAATCAACAATGACTTGTGTCAGGACAGTTCAGTGACAACTCAATACTTTGCCTCTTATCCAGGGTGCCTTACATACAAGACTTTATCTTATGATGATGGAAAAACTACAGTAATGTGAGTCTCTCCACGGTTACAAAACATCCACAAGACTATGACGATGAAAAGTCACTACACAATGTGTTGGCTTAAGACTTTGATAAGCATGATTATCCACAACGATACTTATCGTCACTATGATGGTGGATTGACACATTGAGATTTTACATTGATAAATGGCATTGGTTGGCTTCAGTGTGCCTTTGTTGTGATTGTGCGCGGAATGTCGACCACCACTTAACGTGATGATATAGTACCTCCATGTTTACACACCTGCTTAAAGCCAGGGCTGCACCAGATCAGAGGAAAGTGGTGCAGCAAAAGAGGCAAACAGCTAATATTCATTACGAACTTTCTTGTACTACTACATTAGAATGCATATAAAAATATTAATTTCCTAGTAATAATTCTTGGCTAAACAATACATCTTTTTCAGTACAGTCACTTTTTGGTCTATAGAGAACATAATAGTTGTGCATAGATAAAAGTTGTGAAGACGGAAGAAAGAAAGTGAAGGTGGATGACTTTACATATTTGGGGTCATTAGGCCAGAGTAACGATGAGAATGGTCAGCAGGTAAAGAAACGGATCCAAGCAAGGTGAAAAGGCTAAAGGAAGGTAGGTGCCACGGGGTTTATGTGACACAAGAATTTCTGCTAGAACAAAAGGCAAAGTTTATACAACAGTGGTGAGGTCAGCCCTGATATACAGATTAGAGACAATGACAATAAAAGGAAAGAGAACATCAAGCTGGAGGAATTTACAATATTAAGTGGGGTGAGTAGGTCGGATAAGATCAGAAATGAATTCACCAGAGCAACAGTGAAAGAGAGAGAGAGAGAGAGAGAGAGAGAGAGAGAGAGAGAGATAGAGAGCAGACTTCAATGGTTTGAGCCCATCCAGAGTGAGATCGTGAATATATTGGTAAAGTATTACGAATGGAGCTACATGTGAAAAGATTCATCCGCAATTGGTGTTAGGGAGAAGGATGCAAAAATAGACTGACGTGGAAAAGAATGACATGCTGTGATGACCCTTAATGGGACAAGCCAAGAGGAAGAAGAAAAGAAGACACTAACAAACCATAATTCTTAGGGTAAAACTCCTGCTTCATAATTGAAATGTGATACATACATGTTTTTTTTTTGCTGTGTAGACCATTGTACAAACTGTTGGATTTATAATTTAGGAGGGACTAATTATGGATTAATGGCATTTCCATTCATGTCAATGGAGAAAGACAATTTAAAGTAACTGCTTTGACTTACCAGTTTTGTCCCATAACAAATTAAAATGTGTATCTCAAGGTAACACTGAAGTTGGAAACACACTGTTTAAATTTGGAGGCCCCCGCTTTAGTGCCTTTAATAAAGAATGGAATGGAATAGCTTTATTTGTCATTGTAACAAGTACAACGAAATTGTGTTCCAGCCTAAGCAATCTTTTTGCCAATGACGTGTCGCCAAGGCCACCTTGAATAACAGTAGGGATTTCAAACGTAACAGGCAGTTTATTTCCTGCTACTTCATCTCCACTTTTTGATCGCTGTACCTCAGGTGTTCCTTGACTTTGAGTTTGCCCACAGCCAAGAGATGCTTATTGGCACTGTAGCACTCAGACTCACAGATGTTCTGAGGAAACACAGGCCATTAAATTTGTTCACCAGGCAGGGACAAAGCCTCCATTTGAAGTGTTTTTTTTTTGCCCTAATGGCTCCTAAATGTGGATCATTTAGAAAAAGAAGAAAAAAAAAATCAACAAAATGTTGACTCACCAAATATATGAATTCTTTTCTTCTACATTTGCGACAGATCCATTTATTTAATAGTAATGTCTTAACATTTTTTGTCTGACGTATTTAATTGTGACCTCTATTTTTTGTGTGGCCTGATGTCTAGTCATTTCTTCTCTGGCATTTACCCAGCGCAACAATAACCCATTGCCACAAAATATGTTCTGCTTACAGTCTTGAAATGAACTCTTAAACACTGTTCAAATGTCAATACGGACCACTGATTGCTTCTCTGGCCATTTCAACTTAAGATGCACGAAAGTAACTTTCCAAAATTGGAGTGTGCCCCAGGAAAATGTGAGTTTTCAGTCGAGTTTCTTATTTGCAAGTGAATTCGTTCTGCAAATGATCTTATTTTTGGAAATTGGTCACAGAGGGATATCACACCGTGCCTTATTATGCAAGTACCTGTCCACTTGGTCCATTCTGCACACCCAGTAATATGGGGAGCAGTATGTGGCAGAAAACTAGGCATGCTCATCTCGAATCGAGCTGGCCACTTCCTGGTTCATAAATGAATGGCATCAAGAATAACTCAATACACAATGTAGTATTTAAATCTATACATGTGCATTATGTTTGGTTTCGTAAAATACTTAAGACGCATGACTAGTTTTTCTTTGTCAATTTTTTTCCTTTTTCCCTCTGTCACTTCCTACAACCAGCAGCCACCATTTTCTGCAATGTAACCCACCAAGAGACACTTTGCTCCCTATCAACACCTTCCATCCATGTTTTTGGAATGTGGAAAGAAACTGTAGAACCTGGAGAAAACCCACACAAGCCCGGGAAGGACATTCAAATTCGACACAGGAGGACCGACCTGGATTCTAACCTAGCACCCCAGAACTGTGAGGTCGATGCGCTAACCACTCATCTGCCGGGCCCCGGGAGTTCAAATTTAAATAATAGATATTCAAGTCAGCTGCATATTAATATGAATTCAACTTTTAGAAAAATCCAAGCTAAGATGGGCCACTTAAAAACCTTACACATCGGAAGAAAGGAACAAAGAAGTACTTCATGTAAACTGATTTAAGATGTATTCAGTTAGATAGTAGCAGGTTAAATAAAAGCCGGCTGCTATACATTAACAGAATATAGTACATGACTTAGTAGGCAAGCCGTCAGACTGTTATGGCGTTTTTGTGATCTTTACAATAACCTGAGGTGCCCCCACAAAGGATGCAGGCTTATCCAGTGAGAAGGGATTAGTTTGCCCTTTATCACGTAAGGCTGAAATCTTGTCCCTGGTGTATTACTTTCACTTCTTCCTTTAGCCTATTTAAAAGAAATAACAGATGGCAACAACTTTGCTACTGCCCAAAATATCAACAATAATGTCTTGGACTGCTTGAGCTGTAATAATAATTTGGCATTTCCTTCTTTAGAAGTCGAACCATGCCAGGCCAGCCAATCACAGTCAATAAAGAACAGTTATTTAAAAAAAAAAGGCAGGTTAAGGTATACAAATCACCACGGGCCAACTCACTATCAACTCATTGACTAAATGCAGTATATTTCGTAAAAATTGGGTTGAGGCACGGGGGCTCACTGCTGTCAACTAGTGGACGGGAATAGAGTGCAGACAGCTATTATTCCAATCAAAAACACACATCTAAAGTTCGAGTCAGATGGAATTTGAATCGATGCGAGAAACATGTAATGCAATATCGAGATATATATATATTTAGCAACATCGACCTTTTACAAAACACCTATTTACGATTTGGTCAATACAGAAAAATCATCTGAGACATTAATATATCTTTTAAGTGTTGTATTTCAAGTCAAAGTCCAATATACTACATTCCTATACCTTAGTTACGGTCCGTTAAAAATTCTGTGAGTGAAATCTCATTGACTTTGACGTGTGTAAAGGTTATATCTTTTGGGCTCCTCATCGTGATTTATTAATGCAACCTCGGCGAGCCAGTCAGGCGCAGCTGCAGTTTTCTGCTGGCTGTGTATGTGCGTAAAGTATTTATATACCGTACGTTCTGTGTGATCAATGTCCCATCTGTGCAGAAGCTTTGCTGCCACTGTTTGTGACCTCACTCTCTCAAATCAAGAGCAAAGGCAGGAGGTGAGGGTCGAGAGAGCTGCCATACACTGCATTATACCAGCTTCGGATGTGGTTTGTTTGTAAACATGCTTTGGCAATGTTTCATGAACATCCTCAGTGATATTTTTAAATCCCCAGCACACGTTCATGCTGTGAAATTCTTTCCACCCATTCTAATTATTTGAATACAGCAGCATCGCCTTAGAGTTCAATTCGAGTGGGTGGTCAAAGCAGAACAAATGACATTTGCAAACTAAATACTGTGTCTAATTTGTTTCATTGAATGGTTTCTAACCGGGCACTTTTTTAAAATTTTGCGGAATTTGTCTCATGTTTGAGACTTTTAAAACCACTAGCACTCTTACATTTGTTTTTCCCAATTTCTAACATTTCTGCGCCTTTTTTGAATCAGTCAGAATTCAAATTAATTTTTAGCTGTGGTGATCCATGAAAATGAATATTTGCAACAAACAGTATCTTAGATAGTTATTTAGCATTTTTTTTTCATTTCTATTTTTGCCATGTTGTTTGATCAATATTCATTCTGAACTGTTCCAGATAATAAAAGTAAAACAGCTACATTTTATCTTAATTGCATTGACTTGGCGGCTTCAATTACTGTCGGGTTTATTCTGTATTACTATTATACATATATGTGTAGTAATTTATTTCCTTTGTTAAATCATTAAAATCTCCTCCCTTAAGGTTTTTCTGATCCGTGATCCAATCTATTTCATTAAATGTCAATAGTTGATAATTACAAACAAGGGTAATTATTGATGAACCTATCAATTACTGTTACAGTTTTAAAAAGAGGTTCCTCACTATGTGATTTCTATAAAATATTCCAATTGACTTCCAGTAGGGCTTCAAGATAAGCTGCTGTGATATTTATGAATGTTGTGTTAATTTTATTGCTGCCATTTCATCTCCACTAAAAGCACTAATGAGATGTTTTTTTTTCTCTTCCTCCTCGTGACATTCCCTGCCACTGTTTATTGCCTCTCATGAACTTGATGGGGATTGCGGCCCCTAATGAATAGAGAATATTAGTGGCACGCGTAAATGTGGAAGTGAAAATTTGCACCCTGATCTGGTGTAAAGTAATACAATGACGTGTCGCTGCATTTGCATCTTTACTCATACATCATTGTCACAAAGGGATGACCCTTTTTTAGGAGTTACTTCTTGGCAAAGAACAATTATCCGTCGTATTGTAATTGCTCACTAAACTATGGCGTTTGTGCATTTACCATTTCAGAATAGCAGTAATTGGGTGGCAAGAGAAATCGGTCAAATGATTCAAGATTCCACCTGATTGTGTGTTGACGCAAGATTCTTTTGTACTTAAAGCCCAAATGAGCTGATTACCATGTAAAAATGTTGTATTGTTTCATTGTGATCATTCCATCTGTGCCCAAACTAGCAAGCATGAGTTCACTGCTCTTCTCTAATCAGTTCCTTCTCAATCTTATTTAATTTGGAAGAAAAAAAATGCAACTCAGACCATTGAACTCATTAGAGATTTCCGAGGTGGCAGAAAAGTTCAGCTGTCTCTCTTGTGCATTGAGTATTTATTGACCCCGGGGTCATGTTAATAAAAAAAATATGACCTACAATGTTAAATGGCCATTCTATTTTATATAAGCGTGGTAGTTATTGTTAGCAAATTGAACTAGATAATTCACATAGAATTAATTGGTAATTGCTCTCTCCCGTACATCGTTTTTTTTTTTAGAATAATTGATGTAAAACTGCTTTGGATTTGAATTAAAAATAACAATGAATATTTTATTTGAAAAACATTGCCTACTGGCTTTAAAAACTAACAACTTTCTACTCATGAAGCATGTACGAGTAACTCATCAAATAATAAATCCCTACCACTGTATCTGATGACCTGGTAATTAAAAATAAATTAAATGACAGTCACAGCAGTGAGCTTAATGAGGATGTCACATTAATAAATCCATAAATAAAAGCTAATCGGCTTTCTCGCTATGTTTTAATTCTCTTTTTCTTTTTTTCCAACCTCCCTCCTGGGTTACATGCAAGTGAATCATTCCAACCATAAATTGCTTGGACCTCGGCACTCTACTTTATCTGCAGGTGACCAGCGTGTTTGTCTTTCAGGCTTTCTTCTTGTATTCCAACAAACACCTGGTTTCCAACCTTTAAATAATAATAGGTTTGGTAAATACATGCACCTATCTATGTATATTTATATAAACATATATAATGTGATGATTATGCTGCTTATCTTTTCATTCAGCCCACAAAGTACAATCAAGCACATTTTCATCCTCCACACGAGCTCTAACTACTCCATATTAGATTAAGATGTGGGGAAAAAACTTCTATTACTTGCTCTATTTCAGCGCCACGCACCAGAACAGTTTGCAATTTGGATAGATGGTTGACAAAGGGTCTCATGTGGTGTTCAAGCTGTTGCACAGTGGGACAGCGGGCCAAATACTTACAAACAGATATCAGGAAAAGGAAAAATGGCCTGAAATTCTAATTGTGTATGTGAAACTAAATGACAAATCTGATTTAGTATTTGAATGGAAACCTTGCAACATTATAATGTAACAATCAACATATTTTCAACATAAGGTGCAAACTAGTGAACTACTTGTGGAAAAGGTCTTAACAAAATTGTGGGACAATTACAAGAATCTAATAAGAACATAATATGAGTAGCACCCAGCAGGATGAGATCCAACTTTTGCAGGATACAGCAAAATGTTACAGATAAGGAACCTTTCGACCTTGATGTGCATGTTACAGTAAGTCGAAAATCCCTTAGATGGATGGCCCTGTCATACTGTACGATAAAAGGCAAAACACAGGTCGCTTCTCATTAAACATTAACATGGGGATCACAGAGCGTGTAAAAAGCATGTCAGTTTCAACTTGTACTGGATACACACAAACATACAAACATACCTACCGTCCAGGGCATCTAGCTTCCTACACAAAGTCATTCATGTATGTTTCACTCATAAATATGGATGTAGTGGATAGTGTATCCAGTGGCTGAAAACAATTGGACTACTGACAGGAAGTGTAGACATCAATGTGGGATGTAGCCCAGAGTGTTAAACACAGTATTGGCCCCTACCACTTGTGTTACCCCTAAAACATAGCTTTTGTCTAATGGGTATTTCATTAATGAGCTTGTGATTTAGCAAGATTTTGCTGATGTTTCCACTGTGCTTACTACCCCAATTTCCAGTACATAATTTATTTCTAAATACGAATGTGTATTTTGGGTGTATTCTAGGTTAGGAAATAAAAGGGCACTGAAAAATTAATCCGATTCAACCAGTCAGCTAAGTGTCCATTATGTCACTACTGATGTCAGATCCAAGTGCTGTACTTTTAATTAGAATAAGAGAAACATCTGTTTATGCAAAAACAGTCCATATGGCTGTAATTTGCATGTGCGTGTCACTCATTTTGGAGGCATGTATTAGGTAATGTTGTCCATCAGTATGAGGGGAGCGTCAACAAGGTCTCGCAGCCTCTCAAAGGGTCGTATGTCGCCCTATGCGGCGGCAAGTGATGCTCTTTCAACAACCTCTCCTCTCGCCTCAAAAGCTGTGTGGAACCTCTTGAGACTTCTGCACTATTAGGTAACAGGGCACCAAATCATAGACCGCTTTTTCCTGCTGATTTTTCTTTTTGCTTTTTCTAAATTGAATTGTAGGAATGGAAAGAATGTCAGACTAAAAATGAACAAAGAAATGCTCCTAAGAGAGAAATTTAGCAGTATGTTTTTCCTGAATAATCGTAGTAGGTCAAGTAAGGGACTTTTGCTTGGTGCCTTTACAACAATTTGAAATAA
Source organism: Stigmatopora nigra (assembly GCF_051989575.1). Taxonomy (NCBI): domain Eukaryota; kingdom Metazoa; phylum Chordata; class Actinopteri; order Syngnathiformes; family Syngnathidae; genus Stigmatopora; species Stigmatopora nigra. Next base: position 6,394,407 of record NC_135512.1, read on the forward strand.
CCAAATTAAAACATCGTATGTATAAAGTCCAATTCTGAAGTCCATTTGGCTTCCTTCCACCACATTTGCAAGAACATAACAAAAAAAAGGGGAAGATTTGCTAAACTAAAATCAGTGAAAAGAATATAGATTTTGGTATTTGAAGTAATATTCAAGAACAATAGAAAAATATCCCAAAATTAAAGCTTTAAACAAATACTTTTGGAGTTTCTTACAGACGGTAACACATTCAGCTTTTATAGTGGAACTATCGTGTGGCGTAACAGTTTGTGCTATCAATATTTCATAAGCCACCATGGTCGACTGAAAAACCCCCTCTGTGTAAAAACATATTATATTTTGGGATTAAGTGATAGGGAAGTAGTTAGATGCTGGCATCAAATGATTTAAAAACTTTTCAAAGACAAGGAGACATTTCTGCTTCTCTATGTTAGCATCATTATGGATTTGATGTTATCATTGACAACTGTTCTTTATAAGACATCATTTTCCCTAATGTTGTTCATGCATTCATTTTCTGAAGTGCTTAAGAAAACTCACACAAGCCTGGGGAGGCGAGGCAAACTCCATCACAGTCAGGACCCACTTGGAATCAAACCCTTAAGCCCAGCACTGTGGGGTGGACGCGGTAACATCCGGCCAATGGGCCGCCACACCCCCTAATGGCGTATTGTGCGTAAATCAAATCCCCATCTGCCTTTCTCGCTGAGAGCTTTCACACTGGTAGAATAAGGGTGACTTTTAAGAGCTTAAAGGGGCTCGGCACAGAGGGAAGGAAAGTCAAGAAAATGAGCCTAGGATTGCTACTAACAGAGGCCCAATTCTCTCTTGGCTTCCACTTTAGCCACCTTCCTCTTTGATAACTCCTCATCTCTTGACAGAACAAAAGCTGTCTAGTGGCTCCGGTGGGCAATTTTCTCTTTGGCCATTACCTTCCCATTAGGGAAAACTGTGGCAAGCAAGGACACCAAGGCCCTCTTGCAGAGCCAGCCCGAGTCATTACTTTCACTATAGCTGTGTTGCTCGCATCTTGGCCGGCAGTCACTAATGATGAGGGATGGCAGCAAAAGCAAGAAGATCTCTTCTGAGCACGAAGCGAGTGTATAACCTGATTACTAGCGACTCGCTCTGAAAATGGCATTACATTTTCACTCTCGTTTCTCACTCCCAGCTTCCCGCTGCCGTCCTCCATAGAGAAGGCCGTCATCTTCTCTAGATGAGTTTATCATTGTGCTTGGTAAGCAAGCATGGCAAATTGCGGCTTTCTTACTCCTCTCGTGCGTTTCTACTCTCGTTTTGATTTAATCACCCACTTGCACCGAGGGATGTGGATCTAACCTCCTTTCAATTATGAAAACATTAGCCCCAGTGTGCCAGCGGGGATTATAACTGAGAAGTGGACAGCACTAACCATTTAAAACACCGGGCCTTATCACGCAATTTTTGGATCCGGGACCTGGTCTCAAACCGTCAAAGCAATTTTTTGGGTGAGCGGACTTCAAGCAGAAAATATGCCTTTTATCATTTGGATACATAACTCAAATTGACTCCAATATTTCTGTGTTTGCTCAGTCCCATGTGCCCTATGTTACAAAATTAGAATGGGAGCTATTTATGGCAGGAAAGAAGAACAGATAAAAAAAAAACAACTGATTGAATCTTGTAGACATCAAGAACTTCTACTGACAGTTTTATTTTTTCTATGTCTTGATTTATATAGCTAGACATCTACCATTGAAATTTGTCAGACATCTATTGACCTGGAGCTTGAGTGCATTCGGCCAAGCATTTTCTGACAGATTACCATTAAAGTAATCTCTGTCCTTTATTTTAGTGCCTGTGTCATAAGAAACTACTAATTTAGTGCAGGAAAGGTACACATGCACACACATACTAGGTAATCATGTTCTAAGACACCAGCCTATGAGTCTTTTTTTCTTTTCCTTGGGTGACTCTGGCCAATTAAAAGCTTTGGAAGTGTCAGCAGCAGGGATGCAGACTATTAGGAGGAAGAAATAGGAGCAGGATGAGGAAGAGTGCTGCCAAGTCACTATGAGCAAGCATCAGAGTGAATTTCTAAGCGTTAGATCCACACCATGGCCAAAGAAGTATGAAAAGTACAACACAGTAGTTGATTAGAATGTATCGTGCACAGACTGCATCGTCTGATCCAAAAAAAAAAAAATGGAGAAATGATCCAGTATGGAAGAACTGATAGAATTTTTTGGGGAGAAGAGCATGTCATTTTTGTGAAATCAAGAGAGACCACAATGAACTCAAAATGGCAAATTCTCATAGGCTCAATTTGATGTTCTGTTTTGCTCAAACTTCATGCTTACTTCAGGACACAACTTCAGCACCCTCCACCACAACATCTGGCTCATCTCTCGAAAATGTTTCCGCCAAAAAGTCTAATATTACAATATTGATTTTTGATCGGATTGCAATGTTGCATTCAAGTCCACCATGGAATTGTAGTTATTTGCTCAGTTAGTGATTCTTCACCTCGAGTTACATCAAATTTCCAGGAAACACTTCGCATACACCTTTGCAATAATGACTTTTTCCTCTGGGATGATGGTTGTTATTCAAATGTATAGCACTTGTTCGGTGTAAAAATGAGCCTGGAGGAACACATTAAAAGCTAGATATGGCGAAAAAGTACAAAAATGTACAGACAGCATGTGTTATACTACATCGACATTACAACATAGCCAGAAACAGCAGAAGCAATAGTGAACATCACCAGTAAGAAAAAGCTCTGGCAGGCATTGCAGGAAAGTAATATAGCAAAATAGAATAAGAGGATAATGTCTGCACAATGGTAATATTTTACATTATTGGATGTGCGCCCTCCCTTAAGATAATGCCAGAGTATTTGATCAAGACTTTGTATCAGCAAATCCTCAAAATTGAGTGACTCAGATTCGAGGGCAAAAATATTTGATATAGGAATCCTTAATCTAGCATGAGCTCGAAGCACCTTTGATGCCAAAAAGGCGACATTCCAAAACCTCAAAAGCCAGGTGGTTATGACCGACCGCCAAGGTCCTCAGCTTTGGACGCATTTTGCATTGACTGTCGACTCTACCTCCATGGGATTGTCACAGCCAGCTTCTTGTTCACCAGTTGTTTGCTGAGGGGGATCGAGGCCCCTAACTAAAGAGATGGACCACTACTAGCGGGGGATTATTGCTTGAGGATTGTCTCCCGTGCTGAGAGAGGAAATTAACACTCTCTCCCGATTACTTTTACATGTCGGAAAGGGACTGGAGGGTGTGAAACTTATGGCAAAAGCAATTACAGTGGAACCTCCAAATTTAAACGGAGGTCAAGCTACTATCATAGCCTAGAAGACCCCTAGTCATTGAGTGTACAGAGATTTCTTCATGTGCATGTCATATTCTTTGGATTTATTTCTATTACCGACCAAAATATTTAAAGAATGGTGGGTGTCTGTCTTTTGTGACCATTGGTAACCTTTACCAGGGTTGGTGTTAAGATCCAGATGAGACTTTTTTCCGTAATTTTTTTTTTTAATTAAAAGATTGAGTCATAATGGTCAAATATTGGACTTTAAGTGAATGCACTCAAATTAGTAGCAGTTCTAAAAGGCATTTTGTACTAACAAAAAAAAAAGGTCTGGAAACGTACCAACTAAAGTGCTTTCTGCCATCAAGGAGATAGTGCCAGGAAGCTTTTTGGACTACACTCACAGGCCCAAGTGGTTAAGTAAGTATACGGATTGGCAGCCTGCTGTCTTAACACAAGCTTTCTAACAAATTTAAAGCCCAGCAGATTTCATGAGTTAAAAGACATATGACAATCTTTACTATTTGGTGGCTTATGTAAAGTATAAGTACAGATATTTGGGTTAAAAAAAACTATGTTTCAACTTTCTAAAGTAAATGGTAAAATTCGGAATGAGACAATAGACCAGGGGTCGGTCATTTAACTTTTTGTTAAATGCCACAACAACGAGAAAAAATTGTGTTTGGATGCTCTTCATAAAAAAACAACAACATGCAAGTAAATTGATGGATCAGGCTGGTAAAATTGAGCTCATTACCATTTGTCCTGGATGTATTTATTCAGCAACATCCCGTAATAGAATGTGCATACTTCAAAACGTCACTTTCCTAGGGGACCATTAAGGGGCAATTATGCACTTAGGAAATTATTTGTACTTGCTGATGTTAAAAAGATTTTACAAGCTCTGCAAAACCAGTCAAAGCAAGTGTTTAAGCTGATCTGCAATACCTACATTTGCTGATGCATCCATTTTCTCAAACATGAAGTTGATGTAAAGCATGGAGTGACAATGTGAATGTGCTTTTCCAAAGCAATTTTTGCAACCCAAGTGTGATTCCAAAATGTTCTGTGATTGTTATTGTATTTAATACCTTAGCTCCAACTATTTTTTTTTCCTTCTGATGATAAGTTTCTTCTTTGGTTGTGTCTTTTTGCCAGTTTACCCACAACAGATAAGTCAATGCAAGGCTAAAGATAGACATGTCAATCAGGGCAGGTCGTCACAATAAAAGCAGATGATGCATCTGCACTGCTTTATAACTGATGAAAGGGATACGTATTCATGCACCTAGCCTATTTTTGTTTGGATGATAATGGAAAAGTTCCAAAGATTTGGCATGGGCACTAAAACAATGTGTACTATAATGAATTATACAGCAGACCTAGAGAGTTTTTCCATTAGATTTTCATCAAGCCAATTTGGAAAGAAATAGGATTTACAGTTTTTTTTAAACTAGTTTATAGTATATATAGGTTTCATTCATTTATAGTATATATATAGGTTTCATTCATTATGTTTGTCGACGTGACTTTGATATCCATCTGGTTAAAAGGCTAAATTTTAACTAAACAAAAAATGGAGGGTTGCTTTTGGTGTGAAAGGCAAGGGTAACAACTGAACATAATTTGATTGTTTTTGTTAGTTTTTTTCCCCCCAAAGATTAAGATTTCCCGACTCCCCGGGATATACCGTTGTTAAAGTCGCATTCAATCATGGAGGAAATGTGTGAGTGTGAAGGATGGTTTGTCTCTTTGTGCATTGCAACAAAGAACATAGTCTGCATTCGCAGCAATTTTGGAGACAAATACAACTTGGAGCAAAAAATTCACATTCAATAATGATTCTGTGGACAAATAAAAGCAACATTCTATCAATAAATGTTCAAGTGTGCATGCTGGGAAAATGTTCCTTTTTTTATAGGTGGTGAAAACAAGATGTCCTGCTAAGTGATGGTTAAGATTTGGGTAATGGACAGATTTCCTTCTAGTGTAAACAAGTCGAACTATGTTTCCTCTCTGCCTCAAGAATACTTATTGTTGTTAGGCCGTGTATGTTGGTTACATTTAACAAAGGCTTAAAAGTAGCTATAGATATTGGAATAGAGTGCCGGAATTGGTATCTCGGGTTGTCCTGGAATGACAGCTGTTCCATTTCAGGCTACAACTGTCCCGTCAAATTTCCCTTGAGCAAGTTTCCTTATGCTAATGTGTGTGTAAATGGGTGCTGATGTAAAAGGCTTTGGGCATGGTGAAAACATGTAGCTAAATGCACTATATAAGTATTCACAATTTAGTACATTGGGTGGCTGCCGCCTGGTGCCCGTAGTTAGCTAGTATAGACTCCAGCAACCCATGTGAGGATAAGTTCTTCAGAAAGGTAATGAATGAAAGTATACACACTATTTCCCATGTAAAAAATATGGACCAAGATGTTCAATTAAAGTCAATATTTCTTTTTGTAATGTCATACTTAATCAAACTGGCAAACCTGGTAATGGGTTATACTATCCACATATATTTTAAAGCATGTAAAAAGTGGGGCTCAAAAAGTATCTGCGGAAGGATTTTCTCTTTAAGCCATTTATCTGAGGGAGACTGCTGATGTGCCGATAGGACAGCTCCCACTAAGCCAAACAGCGCTACTACAGCTTTCCCAGAGACCGTGACTCTGCAACGAGAAAACCTCACAGCCATTATTGCACTGAATTCCTCTATAGATTTGCTGTGTTGTCACTTGCGAAATAAAGCACTCGCCAATCCCGAATGCCGCTGCTATTCTCATTAACGTCACATTTGTCTAATCTGCTGTCATTAAGATTTAAATCTGTTCCAAGCAGTTTTTTCCCTGGTTTTCTGAATGGAGCCCCATAGCCTCCTCAATAGTCCTGATTTTAACACTCCAAAGATGAGATGTCACAAATCAACACTCAAAGCAAATCTGCTTGAAAATGATCTATTTGTCATAAGGTTAGCGCTACATAATTGAACTGTTGCGCTTGTGGGATCTGTAAAATGTTGCGCTTCATTCAATAGAACATACTGAATACATGTGAGGAGCCACCCGTAAAATGTCAAGCGTTCATTGGTGTGAATGAAATTCAGCATGGCCATTTTCTCACGCTCGGTCTCAGGCGGCGCACTCGGGAGTGTCTCAGTTTTAGAATAAATCTACATACTGAGGAGCCATCAAAGGGCAATTTCTGCACAGTGTGTGTGTGTTGATGATGCCTGTATGTGTGTGTCATGGGTACCCCTCATACATGATTAGAAAGCTGATTGCACAAGGAGCTTGAGAAGCGCTCAGAGTCACGTCATCTAGCTTAGTTTATTAGTATCTCTCAAATCTCTCAGTCTGCGACTCGAGCCTTGGGAAAACTTCATGTGGCAAAAAAAAAAAAAAAAAAAAAAAACGGATTGAGAGGATTGCAATACAATCATGGAAATGCTGATGGATTTTTGATTTTTTCTTTTTTTAGTGTATATCCACTTGTAGTGATTGGAGTTGGAGCTGATAGCCATAAAATGAGAGGTGCTGAAAAATATAAGCATTTTATTTCAATTCAAGAAGCCATCTTGATTTACATTTGGAGCACTATGATGACGGAAAGCAGAAGTTTTGATTTAAAATAAGCACAGTTGAGGTGCAGATGGGAACTTAACTATTCATTTACAAGTCTGCAGTAATTATGCTTTAATAAATGAGGGACATTTTCTCCATAGGAAATCTGAAATATTGATAAGTTGTCAGAAGTGACCAAAAATTCACAGTGCAACACAAATAATACTTGACATAGTGTTAATGGTCATCAGATAAAGCAAAGAGAAAAGATAGTGAATATTAAATAATAGATATCTGATATATAAATTGTGGTGAAAAGGACAGTAATAGCTGTTTGTTCAGTTATTTTTTTACAGTCTGACTGCAATCAACGTAAAGGTTCAACTATACGTTGTACTTTTGAATCATCAGTCAATGTAATTGTCATCAAAACTTACTTTCATCTCGTAGTGACTTAATTAAAGAGAATTTTACATTATAAACGTGTCAAAAAGAAAAAGGATCATTCTCTAAGCTCTGCATATAAACACATTTAAAAAAAAAACAGCATTAGAACAAACCCATGCATGTCATGGCGTGGTTCCACTTTAAATCAAAGGAGGTAAATGTGTCATTGAAGCACAAAGGAACCATAGATCACACACCAATTCTCCTCTCAAGATTTTTGGTCTGCTAAACTGAGGCATTGTAGCGTGACGGGAAGTCATTTTTCAGTCACTACCCTTCAAAGCTTGAGATCAATTGTGCACTATGTGGATAAAAGTTTTGGGAAAATCCCTGATTGCCACAAAAAATATTAACGCTACATCATGCCTCAATATTTTTGGACAATTCTCTTCAATATTGGTGCTTTGGCGAGTTGGCTCTTGCGAGAACCTATGATCCCTGACCCATGTAAAAACCTGTGAGGTGAACTTGAACAGATTGGTCAGTTCCTGACCTGTTCTGTGGAAGCCCGTATTCTCACCCTGGGGTGATATCTGCAAGACTTTAATTGACATGCGAGAATTCTAGGTTAGAGAAGGGTGAGCCGTGAAATGCTTTTGCTCAAGGTTGAACATGCCTATATCGCAATTTTACACGAGAGGGATGTGCTTTCTTTCCACAACAGTGCAAGTGCAGGATGCTGTTAAAAAATGCTTGAATGTGGTGAACATTGCTTTGTTGATATGTAATGACAGCTTTGAATGAGCTCCACTATTTGAGTCTTATATGTGACCTTTTCATCAAGCTATGGATTCCTAGAGTATAAAAACAAAGCTCTGTAAAGTGTGGCTTTTCAGGTATGTCTAACTTGTATCTATTATTTTACCTGTAATTGGTGATTAACTATGACCTTCAAGGCCATAAACACTTCTGTTATACTTACAAGACCTAAATAATGTTATTCATGTTGATACCACTGGATTACTTTTAAATGTTACTAAAATAAAACCAAAACAAAACAAAAACCCATTACAGTCCAATGCAAAATCCACTTTGGTGAAAATGTTCAGTGGTGAATTGAGCATTCAAGCAAATCTCACAAAAGTACTTTGCCTACAAAGCAAAAAAAGTTGATGCATCTCTTTAAAAATAAAACCAAAATACTGAGATTAATCATCAGTCCTCACTGAGCTTTTGACAAGCTTTCCAATTACACAACTTGAATGAAATCAGAAAAAGAATCACATTTCGCTCACTTAAAATACAATGCAAAGAATTAACCAAGTCATCAACATGATTAAACTACTAACAAATTGTAGAAATTGTAACGGTCACTTAATAAAGGGCATGGTCTCTTGATTAGCTAGCACTGTCCATTGAGGGATACATACTATGTAAAAATACATACATTTTTCCCTGCCAGTTAAAGTAATTCCCAGGTGTCGTTGACATTTAGGTCTGCGCTAGTCACAAGAATCCAGCGCTGATAATGTTGCTCATTTGCGGATTATCTGCTGTGTCACAATCTAAATGTATACGTATTTCCCTTATTGCCCCTAAAATGTTAATTATTTTTCTACTTCTCTTCTACGTATAAGATGTTTTTGAATGTGTACAAAAGTAGCAGCAATGTGTTCTTCAAATTGTTCAAGTACGTACAGCTAGTTGCAGCAAATCTAAAAGTGTTCTTTAATTGTTATTTTGCATATTCATGCATCAAGTGATTACGCAACATTCATCATTCAAACATCTTAATGGTACCCCAACAGTGTTATTTTATCTTGGTGTGCGTTAAAGTGAAGTTCTCTGTCACTTTAAAAAGCACGCTGTTGGCCAGGCTCTCTGTCATATAGGTAAATATGATTCACACTTCTGTGTCTGCTCTCATTTGTTCCAGTATTGTGAGCATAACTGCTTGTGGGCAGACAGATGTGCAGAGATTCAGATGATGAATTTGAAAAATAACATCTCAACTGTTGTGAGACCGGCCTATAAAACACACGCAGACACTAAGCACACAGAAAACTGCGAGTGGGATCACACTCGGTCGGTGGGACAGCTCCAGGCAATTGATCATGTGCTAGTTGAGCACAAGATATAACTTTTAAGTAAGTATGCATATGTATGCTATATAGTTATGATAGAACTATTTTGACCAGACCTGGGCAATTAATTCCCAAAAAGGGCAGCAGTGGGTGCAGGTTTTCCTTCAAATCTGTTTTTCTACCAATCTGGTATCTTAGAAGTGCAATCAGGTGCTTCTTGTTTCAGAAGAGATCTAATTAGTTAAACTGTCTATACTGGTTCGGTTGGAATAAAAACCTGCACCCACAGTGTCCCTCGAGGACCGGATTGCCCAGGTCTGATTTAGACTCAATCCCTGGGAAGTACAACGGTATCAAAAGGTTTTTTTAATTAGATTATTTCATCACCCTTGCAACTCTTCACAGTAAAACAAGACGTGGGTGTTGTCTTATGTTTAATGCCAACTTGTGTCTTCTTATATACTGCTTAGAGTGTGACTACTTCATTCCAAAAACCAAAACTACACATGTGATCCTCGACATCGGCAAATTACCCCGATGGCAGCTTGCCATGAACAAAGGTGAAATCTCCAAAAGTTCCATGCAATCCTGCATTTTTTTTAATTTGATGGCAATCTCTCCTATTTTCTAAAGAAATATGAGACGAAACGAAACACGTGCAGGTGCATGACGAGATGTGTCTTTCCAGCTCTGCCGCTGGCAAATTGATTCCTACATATCCAACATTTTAAATAAGTAATGGAACAATTTCACTAGTGCTATCAGATACACCCACATTACATTTCCAACATTCACAATAATTGTATTTTATAAATGATTAATATTCCAAAATTGCAAAGCAACACCCACACCTCCAATTTGAATAATTTCCTTTTAAGCAATAAATCCCAACACAAATTTGGAGCTCTGCTACCTACTGTGTTCAAATCAGCTGACCAGACAGCAATCATCTATTAAACTGGACACCCACCCACCTCTATGCAGTATTGGAGCCTCTCTCACTTTGCTTCCCATCCAACTCTCCAACACCCCCTGGGGAGGTGTGACTGACAGTTTGAACACACCTGATTGGAATAACAGCTGCTGTAAATCTGTCTTTGCAAAACATGGTATAGTGTCACATTGATTTAGCCGACTTGTTATCCTGAATATTTCATAGAGCCTCCTATTGAGTGCCGAACAATGATACACAGTAAATTTCTACTGCAACCAATGATCAATAAAAAATCCCTTCATTCTATGAAATCTACCTTTTGTTATCATTAATTGCAAAATGGACCGCATGTATAGTGAGCATTGACCTAGTCAATAGTCTTGAATACAACAAGCGTTGAGTAATTGTCTTATTAATACGTACAGGCTGTTTTTATGGTATGCCACGCAAAGAAAGGCCTATCACGTTGGAGTGAGAGTGAAGACTGAGCCTGTGGGTTCAAATCTGGAGGTGCAATGTCAGTTGCCGACATCAAAAGAGAGCATCGCTCGCTCAAGGCGCATAAAGTAGATTTTCTCAGCAAAATAGCTGGGCTCCAATGATCTGGAAATGAGGGCAAAGGTGCTGCTGTATTCAAACACGATTTCTTAATGTGCCCCAATTCACTCAATGTAACTTTTGCATCCGCAAAGAGACAAATTGAATTTGAATTGGTTTGTTGTATTTAATGTACGGGCCCTAGCAAGTGGAAAATGAATTCAATATGTACTCTGTGTTAATCCTACTTCTTCTCATCATCATTTTTGAGTTGTCGCCTGTCGGAAAGTTGCAGACTGAATGAAGAAAAATACAAGTCAGTTCCCTCTAGCAGGGTCATACTCAGGGCAATATTGTAACTTTGACTGCATTCACACTGGAGCTCAAAATGGAACTTTTTCACCAATCAAACATCCAGCTTTACATTCACATACAAAAAGAATGCAAACGCAAAATCCTAAACATCAGTTTGTCCGTTCTCAGACTCGCACAACTCAACATTCATGGATTCCTTCACATGACTACTGACATTTTGCTATTTTTTCATGCATTTCTGTCCTCTCATGATGACCTTCATACATCAATTCCAATCCATAGTCTGTTTTTCAGTGTGAAAATCGAACAAGCCGAAAATCCAGAATTAAGAATTTTAATTGGAAAAGTACTTGATAAAATCCAACACCAAGATCCGATATATCACCTTGAAAGGCAATTTAAAATAAATGTCACCCGTGATGTGGGGAACCAAGTATGGAGACTTGGGACTTTACTTTCACTGGCCACTCTTGTGCCTCCTTCACCTTATGACCTCAAAATACAGCTCGTTATACTCAGCACAAAACCACACCATTATTGAACAACACTACTCTCTGAGACAGTGCTCTAACAAAGTGCTTAGTAGTGTGTCTGGTTACAAAACAGTAGCTTAATACAAGTTTACCATATATTTACAAGTTGTCTACCATGGACAGCGACAGAAGAAAAAAAAGCCCTGTTCCCCATCTGTATTGGAATCAGTGAAAAAAATCTCGTCAAATTTAACACTGATATTATGAAATCCCTTCCTCTTACTAATAAAATCTCATGACATTGAGAAGATTCAGAGACTGGTCATAAATGTCACAACCAAAATCTTACGGCAATCCATCCTTGAACCTTCATCTCTGTGGGCTAAAGTGAAGGACTTCCTATGTTGGCTTAGGCACATTATTATATCTTGGCAATCACTCTTGTATAATTGGACGTCTGTGTAACTTTGAAAAGCATCTCAAGAAAAGAGATGTGTGTTCTATGACAATGTGTGACATATGGTCCCCCCCCCCCCCCCCCAACGATTTAGTATTATTGCCTCTACCACACTGAATCACTTATTTGTTTATCAAGTGCTCTCGTCAGCGATATAGCTCATACTTCCCTGGAGTACCAAATATATGCTGCTTCAACTCGAGTAGAGACTCCTGGTTTCTGGAGCAAATGAATTCCCTGGTGGAGAATGACTGTTATGAATGGCTTGGGAGAGAGAAAGAGAGAGATGGATGGGCCTCCTATTCTTTTGCACGGCCCTCTGCTCCGGGTTACAAAGATGCTGAGGTGTGTCCTACTTTTGTGAAGGGGAAAAATTGTGGCTTTGTACAGTAGCTCAGGGGACTTTCCATGTGGGCCTCTCAGGGCTGTTGTATTAACACATTAGGAAGTAAGACAGAGGGAATCTACCAAGGGTCGAATTGATGTCTTACCAAGATGAATGTACATTCAGGTCCTAATGTGAAGTCTCCAATGCAAGCAGAAAGCTGTTGATTTTTTTTTTGGAGTGTCTAGTACAGTCCCTCAGTATGATGATGCTTTCTTGCTCCATTTTAATTAAAATATCTAGTAGTGGAAGCGTGTGCATGCAATATGGGCAAAAGTATTGGGAAGATGATTTGCTTCATTTAGAAGCAAAATGTCTTTCCAAATATCCAGAAAAATCCAGCTAATATTGAATCAATAGAGTGAGAATGAAATGACCTGCTTAAAGAGTTGTGTACAATATATATCATTGTCATGTTTCCATTACAAGGGAGCAATATTTGTCAAATCTCCAAATTCCATTTTAGTTACTGTCCGTGGATAAAGATTTCACATTCTGCAATGTGGCCATCTCTCTCTGAGAAGAGTACTGTCTTTGGAGCTTTGGTTCCAGCCAGGGAGCACATGATTTCTCTCATTATTCTGGCTCCTGAACTAGGCAGTCCTATTAAATAGCTTTTAATCAGGACCATGCTTCATTACATTGAGGACTTTAAGCTGTCTTGATAAAAATAGCTTACAGACCTCTGTCCACATTCCAGTACTTGACCAGGTAGGTGGAAATGCCTTCATATGACAGCCATTGACGGGGTCTCGCTAAATGCTTACATCTTCACAAGAGCTACAGGGGGTGCTGGAGCTGACTTCGGTCACACCCTGGACCGGTGGCCAGCTAATTGCAGACTTTTCTTCAATGTACTTTATTGGTCTGTCCAAGTTGTGGTCCCTCTTTTGGCACAAAAGAAGTCTGAAAACATCAAGGGGAACCTTTTGCAAAGGAGGTTTACGGCTCAATAAATACCAAGCACCCAGAGAGATTTTTTTGTTCTTATTTTGTTTCCAAACACTGTTGTTACCCATAAAAAAAGTGAGAATCACAATTAGCAACAAAATATTACAGGGGGTAAAGCAGAAAAAGCACAATGGAATCAATATGCTGGTCTAGTTATGTGTAAAATTAAGACTTACTATGGGGGCCATTAGATCCAACCTGAATTCAAATATTGCAGTTCCTCAGACATTCTGTTATAAAAGCAGGAATGTAGTTAATCCAAAGACACCTGTAATATACTAAATAATAACAAAAACTCTCATTGCAATATTGTTTATCGTACATTTAGTGCTATATATCTCCCATGAGATTTTATTTTTCTAAAAACCTGAAATGGCTATGGATGGAAAAAAAAGAAAGATTGTCTTCTACCGCTCAAAAGGCACAATACCAGCCACAAGCCAGAAAAAAAAGAACTACCAATTGTTTGTTTGTCATCCTGCACGACCCAGCAACGAGACTGCCAACTAAAAAATATGACACTTTGTGATAGGATTATTACACTGCTGCATTTTCATTTTACAATATCTTTTTTCTTTGCAAGCATCGCCATGACTAATAAAAATAAAATAAAAACATCCGTATAGAAGGAGCCCGATCACTAAAAAAAATGAATACAAGATAAAAAAACAATACAATCAAAACATAATAAGTACAGACCAAAAACTATCGACTCTCATAAAACTGGACAAAATTGTTTTGAAACACGTCCATTGAAATCGCCTACTTTTATGTAAAATGGTACTGCATTTTATCATTTGGGAGCAACAAACCAAACGACTTAATCTAACATAAAATGACCTAATAGGACAATAAAAAATGACACCAACTATAAAAAGCATAAAGGTGTCTCATAGAAAAAGGTTGGAAAATCTCTTCCAGTTTCAGTGGCAATTGTTTTCCACCAAATGAATCTCGATATCATTAACATTTCCACTTTTACAATCCAAATCCTAGTCTTGTGGGACTTGATCGACTTGTGATCAGTGATGAACTCCACGCAGATTTTCCCTGCAGGGACTTGCATTATGATAATCAAATTATGTAAGCACGCTGCGCTTAACAGAGCAAACAACCAAAAGGCCTTGTAGTATCTCTTCCATTAATCCAAGATCTTTTTGTGCCCATAATAGAACCGCCTCTATAATTATGTTTACGATGAATATAAATACTGATGGAGGGGAAACCATCGCAAAAGTTGCAGACGACTCTGTCATATCAGAAATTGGGGAAAGCCACATAATGAATGTTGAGTGCTGATTGCAAAAAAATCATTTTCTGTACGGTGTAGGTGCAGTAAAGGAATGCTCTCACATTTCAATGCATTGTCTGGAATAATGTTACTCTTAAAGAAGGATAAGAGGAATAGAAAATTGCAGTTTAGATTTTTTTTCCATTCAAGAGCTGCTCAGAGTTCTCTTGTTAGCTTGTCAAGTTGTCACGAATCATAAAAGAATCTTGCATTGTCTGTGAAACCCGACTCAAGGCAAGACATCCTATCCACCTGATAATGTATCATCATCATGTGCATGGTCACACATTCTAACAACCATAATCATGCATACTTTTACCATCCACGGAAATAGAAGCATAGCCAACATGAAACAAAATGACCAGGACTGCCATCCTTCCTTAATAGAATGCAATAAAGCACTCAGGCTGACATTGATGATAAGAAGGATTGCAATGTCGGGAAGGAAATCTGATCTGGCCTTGTTAGGGTTGACTGACTGATGCTGCGTTGCTCGATAAAGTACAGTAGAGTAACTTCATTATGAATGCCACACAGGTCTCAATCAGTAATGAATGATGGAACAAAATAGTCACAAGGTATAAAATATTTCAAAATGTATATGTATATATGCATGTGTATATGCACATATATATATATATATATATATATATATATATATATATATATATATATATATATATATATATATATATATATATATATATATATATATATATATATATATATATATATATATATATATATATATGTGTGTGTGTGTGTGTGTGTGTGTGTGTATATAGTAATAATTCCACTATCTTTCAATTTCATCATTCATTCTATCTATCATTCATCAATTTCTCTACAGTGTTGAACCTGTTCAGGGACATGGGACGACCTCTTGTGAGTGGTTGCCCCTCAATCTATCCATCACAGAGCACTTATCACATCGGAATTGAACTAAAACTCCTTCTAAAGTGATACAAAAATCTCTGATTGTTTGGAATCTTTGCCAACTGAGGCTGTCAGGAGTACAGTGCAATTTTCAACCGTTTATGTTACATCTTTCTAAGGCTGCAAACTACTAGTTGACCTCTCATCCATTTTGCATCAATTGCTTTGAAAAGCAATTCAACAGCAATCAAATCTTCATAATTATCTATATTTATAAATCACTACCACCAGCACTAATATGTACAGACTGTTTCATCTCATTGAACAATTTCTACATCATTTTTGAACAATTTTGAGAGTTGGGGTTCATGATAAAAGACACGTACCAACAAATGCAGCAGCTTCTGCTTTGAATACTATGCAAAATGGACTTTGTCTTAACGGCATTGGGTTGGGAACAGAAAATGTTTGAGTGGTGGCATGTTTCGCATCAAAACATCACACGGATACATATGCACATTATTGGGTTGCATCCTCACAAAAGAGACTTTTCACAGGGCCGTAACAAATAACGTTGCAAAATCAGACAAGTGCTGTCTACTGCCTATTCATGCATTTTCAATGAATACCGCATGCTTGAGTAAAATGTCATGAAATATTCAGGTTTGGTTTTTAATGTTCTTGAATACTGACTCCGGAGTGTTTTATTACATAATAAAAGTGCAACATATCTCTTTCACTCCGCAAACTTCAAATGAAAATGGAACGCATTGCATCAGAAGATGAATTCTTTGCAAAATATGTCAATATCAAAACACAGGTACAGACAGAGCTGCATAGCGCTGAGGACGTGACCCAAGTTTACATTTTTGGTCTGCACTGGTGACGTAACTCATATTATTCAGTGAATATCCGATTGGCATCCCAGGAGCAG
The DNA here is from genome assembly GCF_051989575.1 of Stigmatopora nigra. Taxonomy (NCBI): domain Eukaryota; kingdom Metazoa; phylum Chordata; class Actinopteri; order Syngnathiformes; family Syngnathidae; genus Stigmatopora; species Stigmatopora nigra. The sequence continues at coordinate 6,410,902 of NC_135512.1, forward strand.
GAAAATAAAATGAAGTGACATTCCCCTTGACAGAGCTTTTCACATGTATAATAAATATGCACTTGAATTCTTCTGGTACTCCAAATGTGCTTGGAAGTGTATATATGTCAACTTCCTAAGTCCCTTGGTTGTCTTCATTGATAAAGATTAACAGCAAAAATCATCAATTTAAGACGGTTCTGACATACGACCCTCCAAATGACATACCCGACTGTGTACTGTTATGATGCACACTTTCTTACACATGGCAAATGATTTAATAAGTGTCATGACTAGACAGCATCTAATTTCGGTTGACGTTCCCCTTCGTCCCAGCGTCGTAAATCGAGGAGCCCCGCTATACATGACTAGATTCGTTCTACGTGACTGGATTCGAGAAAAGACTTATGTTTTTCCGCGACAAAATATGTGATATTCGAGTCCAAAATGAATATGAAGCGAAGCGTACTTATCATGAACAGTGGTCATGTAAAACGCCCTCTTACCTGTAAATGCCCCTGGTACATAGTGAGGCGTTGTGGATGATTCCGTCAGAGACTGCCGGGACTTGTTCCAGACTTCTCGGTTCTCAAAGTCAAAGTAGAAGTGATGACATCGAACGACTGCACTCAAGTTAAAGAGGAAGAGGAAGCTGAGAAGCGCCCAGGTGATCAATGTGTCACCTGAGCGAAGCAGCACCGCCGGCCGCTCACTTGAAACTCGGCGGATCCGGGTCCGGATCTGGGTCCTACTCCGTCCCCTTCGCACTAGATGCGCACTGATGGACTCATCAGCCTAAATCGAGTCTCTCTCCCTCCCTCGTTGCCCTCCTCTTCATCGTCATCGTGTCTGGGCTCTCCCGAGGTCGCTTGTCTTCTTATAGCGCGCTCCTCTTCCTCATTCGACCGCCACGCTCGCTCCGAGGCAGCCCCCTGGTGGGTGCCTCCCCCCTCAGTGACGTACACGTGCGCCTCCCTCACGTCAATATTAAAGGAGCTTTGATTTTCCGCTTCAATTGTGGCAAGGGTGGCCAAGTCCGGTTCTCGAGAGCCCCTATCCGGTCTGTTTTCCATCGCTTCCTCATCTAGCACACCTGGAACAAATGAGCAACTCATCAGCAAGCTGCCCAGAAGCTCACGATGATTTGATTCGGTGTGTTGGTGGAGAGAGACACGGAAAACAGACTGGATCGGGACTCGAGCACCGGATTTAGCCAGCACTGAATTATGGTAACTCACTTTACTAGTATATCTAAGCAATTGTCATCTGTTAAATGAAATGCAATCAACTCATTGCAAACGTCCAAAACACAAATTTCGTTTTTGCACGGTTGTTTATTTATTTATTGTTTTTTTTTTTATATGTCTAAAATGTCTTTATACTCATCCTCTTGCTACTGTGACAATGAAATTTCCCAAATACAGGATGAACAAACATTAATAAATACATTTTTTTTATAGTTAAAAGGATTGGACATCTATTTTTGTCAACGGCAGTGAATTATCGAACCAATAAATAGTATATTTGATATTTTGTTGTTAATGGACAAATAGTTGGCCCATTAGTCTCACCGTTATACCACATTCCACTAATAGTGCTTGTACCTCACTATTCATAAACCACTCTGATAAAGTAGTAAAACAAAAACAGTTTCAAATAAAATAGTAATCCAGTTTCTCGCTGAGACCATTTGTATCTTAAGATTTAATATAGATAGGGCAACAAATCATCATAAAGGGAGCAGCATCATACGCAATTGCAGGAACTTCTCCAATCACTCAGAGCAATTGAGAAATAATAAGACTAAGCCTGACTGAAATCCTGCACTGCCTTCAAAGTCCTCAAATTCAGGATGGCATAGTCACAGGCCCACCTTAAATTCAGCATTTAGCCCCCAAAATCCTAAAATTCTTCATTTGCTTTGGTCAAATTTTCATAAATCAATTGTATTGTAGCTCATCTACTATCTATTTTTACCAGCCCGTGTTCTGTTAGAAAACCTGTGAGTTATTTCATTAAATGACTTCCTGCAGATAAATCCATGACAACACAATGTTGCAGCGGAAAAGCGTTGTAAAAAAAAAAGCATATTCTCAACATTTGACAAATGCTTCTCCTTTTAACAGGAGGAAAATGTGACTTAGTATTGTCATATCCATGCAAAGTAGTTGTACATAATGATGTTCAGGTTCCATTTAATTACCTGGGACTCTCCAAGAGGCACTACAGGCATGATTCATGATAATTAGGATAAATGTCTGATGATTAGGCATGACACTTGCAAAGAAGCATATTGCCAATATGGCTTATGCATTCATGACGCACAGCCAGATCATCCAATTTATTTTGTTGGCAGGTGGCAGTGGCCATTAGTGAAATAAATTTTGTGAGACAAATCTGTGAACATAGAAGAAGAACCCAGATATAGCCTAACGTGAAAGGGATGAATTCATTTTGAGTCAAAAATAGACGAGATTTGAAAGGTCATTAGTGTACGGACTTAGACGACATGTCTATCTGACAAGGCTTGCGATTAAAAATTTAAATTCTAATTTAATGCCGTGTTTCTTCCGTAGGCCAATTCGGGATCCCATTTTTCCAAAAAGATGTCACATGATCTTTTCAAAAATGATATGATGTATGGCATTCTGATACAGGACAACAACCAGTGCTCTATGCTTTCTTATTTATATACAAATCAAACAGAAGGCTCATACTTCTTTCCTTTTTTTTTGAGTTATTTCCACACGGGGACCATAATAAGCCACGGCTTCAATAAACATTAACCACTTACTATAAACTGCTGTTTTATGGTGATGGCTATTGGTCATAACGCATGTGTGTGTGTGTGTGCTTACATGTGTAAGCAAAAAGCAATAAATAGCAGTTCAGTATCTTCATGGCTTTTAAAGTCACTTTCCAGATCGCATTTGGTTGGGAATATATTACAAAAAAAGCTGAAGGATAAAAGTTGTTCATTCATTTTCTGATCTCTTCCCCTCACAAGGGTCGCAGAGGGTGCTGGAGCCTATCCCAACATGACAAACAACCATTTACGCTCTCAAGCATGCCTAGGGACAAGTTAGACCCTAAAATCCATGTTGTTTGGAATGTGGGAGGAAACCGGAGTAGCCGGAGAAAACCCATGCAAGCGAACATGCAAACTCCACACAAGTGGACCGACCTGGAATCAAACCCAGAACCTGATAACTATGAGGCTGACGCGCTAAAAGCTCATCCGCCAGGCCACCCTGGAACAAATGTATGCATTTTTTTACACTTGATATCTTACTATATAATCTAATAATGAAAAGCAAACAATAATAATAATGATAATGACAAAATAGCTTAGCAGAAAGAGGCTGATCTCCACCATACTTCACATCCAGTACAACAACCCAACCAAAAATCTCTTTTGCTACTTGAAGGGCAAGTCATTAGCAGAGACTAAACATGACCCATTTTAGTTTAGGCAGATGGCAAAAAGTGCTAAGCAAACAAATAATATCAAACAAACTATAATGATTCTTGTAAAATCTCCTGAAAAGATACTCACATTCTCTTCTCTGCAAGTAGCATTCCCATAGAAAAACTGTACTTTACTTTGAAATACTATACACGTGTGATGAATGAGATATCAGCAATGACAACAACCATTCTCCCCAATAACATGTATGCATTTGTATCAATAATGAATCTGACCTTTCCTTATGAAGGTCCAATTTGGGGGTGAACATTGACATGATATCACAATTTACTGACAGCCAACAGGACAGATTTCAGTTTGCCCGTGAGACATGTGCTGTACACACAGTCAAAGTGTATCTGGAAGCTGACTTGGCAGAAGGTTGACAGACAGTTTGAATGATTTAACACTAGAAGAACCTTTCAATGGAGTATCAGTGTCCCCGGGCATTTGACTCCACTCCACGAGTTTGATTAAAGAATCTTGGTTAACAATGATGTATGGAACAGCCTAGATCAATCTCCCACTCCAAAAAAACCCCCCATGAATATCCACATCAAAACCAAAGCACGATAACTAACCCTCAATCAAGATGTTTTACTCTTAACTGGTCAAAGGATAATTTGGGGGATTTTGGGCAAGGTTGATCTGAGATTAAACCAAGAGTGAACATCAAAATGACATCCCAATGACCATCAATGTTATCAAGTGTCCCGTTGCTATAATGAAACTGTTCAAATGTGATGTCATCTAATACATTCTCACTGCAAAATCATCTATGTTTAACACATGCATTGTCAGCAAGTCAATAGCTGCTGTTCTACTGACATCTCTATGACTCAACATAGAAAAGCATGCATATCCATTTCTTGTAATGGAACATACTTAACTACAATAATGGACTAGACCTCCTCAACTTAATACAATTCTACTTGCTACAAATCTTCCATTGGAAAAAAAAAGCCTGCAATGCCAATGAGAATGCATTGTGGACACTTTGCCACAATGGGCACTGGGGAATTTATAAGAAAATATTATTTTTATCGTAATCTTAACATGGATTTAATGGTATTCCATGAACGAAAATATACAGTAATATCCATGCATCAAAGTATTTTGTTAACATTCCATTATGGTGTTTTTTTTTTTTACTGTAGAGATGAAAATTGCTTTCAATGTACTGATACTTTTTACTTCTCATAAACAAAATTGCCCTAAATGTATTTCTAGGCTGTTCTATATATTTGTGGCCATCACATTTATGCCTTCTTATTAAAACCGCCTCCCTCGTTCAGCTCTGATTCCTTGCAAGTGACATCCCATAATAGCGTCCAGTCATATAATAGTCGCTCATCATGCCTGCATATCCTGTCCCTACTAATGTTGGCAATCAGCAGGCCTACATTTTTTATGTTTGGATGACATGTCCACAAAGGAAGTAGCCTCTTTAAATATGTAGCTTATCTGCTTGCTCTGCCGTCTTCATTACCGCTGTTGTCTGTGCACAATGTGGGATTCATGAGGATTCATAATTGATGTTTCTCAAATATTCCCTCAGATGTGTACAGAAATCCGGTTTATCTCCACTGCAAACACACGCTTGTAATGCTGACTGAAGTGCTCCAGATGAACCAAGCTAGCTTTAATAACATGCACACGTTTTTTTTTATACATTTCCCAGTAAAGTGAACATATTCGAAGGTAAATCAAGTCTGCTTTGAATATGACAACCTACTGATGATCGCTGACAGGGTGTTTAGAATGCAAATGGAGGTGAGCTACGTGGTGGCCGACAAATGGTAATTGCATTGATGTGCTCGCCAAGACAACTTTCAGGCCATACTCGTTTTATCTTTGGGCTTCATTACACGTGGCGGGGTTAATTAGTGCCTTAGCACAGAGTGAAACTATGAAATAAAGATCTCACTAGGCTTTTCCCCTTAAGTCACACATCAAAGACATAAAAAGCAATAGTACGTTATTCTTTTTTTTTTTTACAAATCCAGTCAAACCTGATACATGGTTGCTTTCCAAATGATACTTTAAGCAATATAAAAAAATCTGGATGCATCTGTTCAAATCAATATGAGGTTAGGTATGTTGATTAATGGACTTACAGACCATTTGAATGTGTCTCACCCTTCACCTTTCTCAAGCTTTCAAACATGATCAATCATGTCCATCATACCAATGAGTATGTGAGGCGATGATGAGTCATCCACTCATTTTATCCCGCGCCGCTCCTCCACATCATTTGCGTGGCGGATGTATGATATTCATCACCATAGCACAGGAAAACGCTGGGAAAGCTATAAGACAGGTGGCGGGTGTGTAGCCAGAGGGTGGCTAATTTTTGCGTGTGTTGATAATTAGCTCAGTTTTACAACGTTCCTAATGAGACATCCTTTTTTTTCCTCATGGATCGCACTTATTGAACCGTCTCAGCAGGAGCTCCTCAAGGGGGAACGGTGATCATTTGCAAACGTCTGGAGAAATAACAATTCTGACATAAATGTACACGTCAAACTGACAGATGGTGCCATGCAATAATATTAATCATTTTTGTTTTTTTGGGGAAATTAGCAATGTAACTGGAAAATGCTATTGGTCGAAACATGTAAGTGTACTGTATAGTAGGTATTAAAAAACAGAGAATTCTTAACATTATACAAACAATCTAACGTACCCTTTAATAAAAATATGTGAACGCACATATACTGTACTATAACTATACTACTGATTTTAAAATCAAAAACTCCGAGATGAAGAAAGAAAAAACTAATCTTTAACATATTTTGAACAAGTAGTAAGGGACAAAGGGTTCTCTCGAGTCGTATTTTCGAAGAATGTGCATTTTGCGAAAAAACTTTGACCACAAACAGAGCAGGAAAAGGGTTTCTCTCATGAGCGTTTTCTTTGGTGTAGCATTAGCCTTGATTTTAGAGAGAATCTCTAACCACAAACTGAGCAGAAAATTGGTTTATCTCCACTATGTAGTCTTTTGTAAAAGAAACCTTAGACTACAATCAGAGCAGGAAAAGGTTTCTCTTATCAATGTGTGCTCTTGTGTTAATTCCTAAATTTAGGTATGGGGCTTTTCTTCAAAGTGCCTTCTTGTGTAAGCTTTTAAGCGCCTCTTTCAGGCAAATCATTGACCCCAAGCTGACCAGGATTTTTCATTTCTCCAATGGACATTCTTTTGTGCACCAAATGTGGCTTTGTGGAAAAGTTTTGGCAACCTGAGCAGGAAAAAGGTTTCTCTTCATGGTGTGAATTTGTTTAAGCTTTTAAAGATAAATATAAAGAAAGGCCTCAATCTGAGCGGTAGACAGGTTTTCCTAGGATTGCTATCTCATGTTGTCTCGAATCGCACTTTTGAGGGCTATAGTTACCATATCTTGCAGTACAATCAAGACATCTTTGATCCACTACATAAGAGAGGCTTTAAATCTTTTTTAAACTACTATAATTGCTTGCCATGTTTCAAAAGCATTGTGAGAAGGGAGTGCAAGATTTCTTGCATTGTTTCTTGCTTTCTTGATGGAAGCCCTTACTGGCAAAATAGTTTTGTGTGGGAAACCAAGGGCAAGTCCAAAACACCACATTTCAGAAAAGGGAAACAGTCAAATATTTATTTCTTCACACGCCTTCAGTCGTGTAGTGTCGGATCATCGGATGTTTCAGCAACTAGGATAGGGTACTTTCACTCCAGCAATGTTTTTATATATCAATATATTTTTTTGGCATCATGATTTTTTAATGATATTTTCTTTTGAATATTTCAAAAGTTACTCCCCGGTGGTATTCTTGGTCAGTTTGTCTTCTCCTGTCTGATTCTGTAGCTCCCAATTGTTTAGAATCATGACATACATATTGGTTGCCTTTATTTAAGCATAAAAAGCAGTTACGTTTGAAGCAAACCATAAATTGACATTCTTAGCATTAACCTGCATGACAAAAACTGGAAACAATACACGTGTGAAAGGTAGGTGAAGAATATGTTTTCCCCTCTTGTGTAAATCCATCAAAACTGGTTGATTTCCCTATGAGTGTTTCTGTGAGGGACAAGGGACTGGTGTGCATGATCATCTCTCAATGGCGCTTTGCTGTCGCTGATGACAGCCAATAAATAACCCCTATACGACATCTCCTCAAACAACAGAACAGTCACATCATTAATTAGAGAGGGTTATGGTACAGTGGTGCATGAAGTGTGTGGGTGATATTTTCTCTTCTCTGTGCATCCCATTCAGTGAGATTCAGTTCTCTTTCCTGTAATATCACCTTATCATGGGATGTTTCCAGGACTTTTTGATGTCTTATGTGCTCCTGTCGGGGTACGTGTTTGTTTACCATCTGATGGACAAGAGTGTGACCTTCCTTTGCCTTTGGGAGGGGAGGAGTCAGCTCATGGTCGGCTGTTTCGGCCAATGCACCAAAAAGAAAAGAAATGACAGCAAACTTTTTCAGGATTCTGTTTGTCAAAAGCATATAAAAGTATGTGGCAACAATTTTTCATTGAATTATCTTGAGTTTATGAGATTCCGTTTTGTCATCAGTGCCCTGCAATTCAGGGTGGCCCCCGCCTCTGGATAGTCTCCAGCACCCCATGCGACCCTCGTGAGGATAAAGCGGTTCAAAAAAATAAATGAATGAATTAATGTTGTCATCATAGGAGCTTCATTTCTGTACTTTTGCTTACTATGGCTTACTAATGGTTGATTTTGGTTAAGTGTGAATGGTTGTCAATCAATTCATGTCAATTTAAATAAAGGGATTAAGAACAGATTATCAATAAAAATGATTTTTTTTAACCCAAATAATTGTGAAACTAAGCAAAATCAAAGTATATGGACATAATGTACATAGAAAATTAATTTTAAAGTTTGATACAGTTACATTACCTGATGTGGTACATTGTGTGGCATCATAACAAATAGTGAAATATGGTTCAACAGGCCTATGATTAAGTCCATTGTTTCCAGATGGAGTCTTGGTTTCAACGTGGTTCAATGAATTATAATCAAGTCGTATTTTGATAGCTTTCAAACTTGTTTTCTACATCAGTTAGAAGCCTAATGAGGTGTTTGTGTAGATACTTTCAAACACATTCCTCAAACCCCAATGAATAAAAACAACATATGGCACCAACTGTCATTTTTTTTTGCTAATTTCAAACCCTACTAATTAGTCTTGCCGGTGTTTAGTCCTGACAGTCAATCAATAGCAATAGTTCACATCATTCATTGGGGAAAGTCTCATAAATCTGAAAAGGTTCAAACCTCAGGGGTCACTTGGAGTCAAGAAATGCAAGACTTGATCATTTTCATCTTATGGAACATGAGCTGAATGACACGTATGAATCACTTGCAGTCAATGTCAAGGTTTGTCACGCTGCACAATATTTCATCAACATGAATCACATGGGCATCACACTCATCTACAACAACAACAACAAAAACTTACAAACAACATCATTTATTCCCTTTTGACAAGAATATAAGACAGTAACTCCTACAATCTTTAGTTTCACTGGATTGTTTTGGGTTGAAAGCACATGATACGAGTCATTTGCCGTGTAAATTGGTTTGAGATATTTTTTTGAGCCAACTGTGCCCATTTCTTCGGATTGACGCTTTTAGACATTTATCATTTTCAATTCACTTATTACATTCAACTCCTTAACTCCAGCAAAGTATGATTATGATGCCAGAATGATAAACGACGTCATGTGGTGTTTTTGATCAGATTGAATGAGATTTATTTATTTTACAAGCTTGGTGACAATGATAACATCTTATCAATAATTGACTCCATTTAGAATCTGCTTATTCTTGGGAAAATTGAATGTATATGCAAATGTTGTAATGTCAATAAATCTCGTATTTGCATTATCTTAGATTAAATTACAAAACTAGCAGGGGCATACAAAAAAAATATACCTATCTGTAGTAAAACTCCAAAAAATGACAGAGTATTAAGTTAATATCAGCAAAAAAAATACTTATAGGCTCCAACAAGATCCAGCAAATTTGTAAGATTTGATTCGTGACTGACTTAAATCAAGTGACCACGACTTGACACGACTTTATCACAAAACTGTCTTAAAACTATTGTAATGATGACAAGACATAGGCCACCTATATGAATAAATCTTACGACAGATCTAATTAACAAGCGGCAAATCAATTTAAAAAAAAGACATACAAAGATTTTTGTAATTCAATGTGGGAGGTTTCTCGAGTTCCAATGCCAGCTAGAAAAATAATTTGTGCAGCTGTTATCATTATTTCTTATTTGCAAACACACATTACTTCAATGCATTCCTTCCTAGACTTATTTAAATTCAAATTTACATTTAAATTGGACAATCTAACCTAACAGGCAATACAATACTGGGACTTTTGCACAATATATCTTATGGTATATGGTCAGCTTTTTTTTAGACAGCGGATAGTAGACACTGAATCAGGGTTTTTATCAGTTTTTGTTTCATTATGTAACAGGCAAAAGTGAAGCCTCTCATTAGGGCAATGACACCATTATATTTGTCATTGAGTAAATGGTCCCCAAATTCTACTGTGTCCTTTAATAGTATCTGATTCCCTATTCTTTTTATATTAGGTTCTAAACTCCACCCATTTGTCTTATTTGAGTCACAGTCAATGCTGACTTATTTATATTTAGAGTGACAGTGCACCATTCAAAGATGAAGTCGTCGTGTTTTGTGAAATTATTTGTGCCCATGTTTTTATACTGGGTGATATCTTATTTAGTTTTAGCAACAACTCAACATTAAAAAGATGTCATTTTATAACTGCTGTCACATCTTTCATTTGTTTTGCCTGAGAACACAATTTTGCTGCCACAAAAATAAATATTCATCTTAAAATTCATCCCACGTAATCATCATTTGTTGTACCTTTTTGTGAGATTTAGGTCGTGCTTGGAACAGCCAAGCGGATCATTTCAAAAGGATAACTTTAACTGTAGGATGAAATAGCTGTATTTTTCCTAATAATTTTATTTTTTTAAGAAACATTAGTTGTTGATGTAATGACTAATATCATTCCATACACAGCAATATATAGTGCGGTTCTCTGGCTTCCCCTGCTGTTATAAGTCAAACAGTGCAAATCAGACAATTGCTCCCTTCATCATTTCCATTACATTTCCAGGCTGTGTTATTGAATAATTGTACATTGGAGCAAAGCAGAAGCTGTTCATTTTGTTGTTTCAGAAACATAATTACAAGTTCGTTCCATCTTGGTTTCCTTGAATATGACAATGGATTTTTTTCAACGGTCAGGTGTCTGGTTTTCCTTTTGTGGCATTATAATGCATGTATCAGATCTTATACAGAGATGTTATGGGGAAAAATACATTAGAATAAGTTTGGGGGGATTCTTGAATGCAATATAATGTATATAATTGCTTCGACTCTTTGAAGGCTTCAGTTCTCTGGCTGCTACAAAGGCCTTAAAATGACTTCCTTCATATAAGAAAAGTGGGTAAGTTTAACATTGTGGAATACTCTATCCCTGTACAGTAGTCGGTAAAGAGACAGGGTGAATTTAGCCAACAATAATGTACAGGGGATCTCTACTAGAAGAAGAGTGGTGTACACAAGAGCTTGGGATTGGCACTGTTTATATTTTGTGTTCTCATAAGAACGTAAACTGGGTGACTTCTCCAGTCGTGGCTGTATAGGGCAAGTGAAAACAACTGGGGTTGTTTGTTTTGACAGGGATGTTGTTGTCAGAGTAGTAGTGGTAGGCTTGGATGTCCAGTTTGGAGTGGGCGCATTTGTTGTGATTGATACTTCCATGGTTGTTACTGGAATTGTGCCAGGTGGCGTGCTTATTATTGTCGTAGCTGCAGTGGCAATGGTTGGTGTAGCTGTTGTTGGTAATATCATTGTGGTTGAAACAGTTGGCGTGGTTATTTTGGGAGTCGGTGTGAAAGTGATTCTTAGCGAAGTTGTCGATGGAACTGTTGTGGGTGTGGTTGTTGTCAAGGTGACCATAAGTGCAGTTGTTGTTGTTGTTGTTGTTAAAATTGTTGTGGGCAAAGGAATTTCCGTGGTGATTGTTTGTGTAGTCGGCCTCATAGTGCTGGTTGGTATGGTTGTCATCAAAATGGTGGTTTGTGTGGTGGTAACTTGTGCACTTGTTGTAACCAATGATGTGGTCTTGGGTGTTGTTTGCTGTGTAGTCTTGATGTCAGTTGTTTGTTTAGGAGCAATTGTTGTATATGCTGTCGTAGCTTTTGGAGTGGTAGATGGAAGAGTGGTTGGCCAAGGAGTGCTTGGCATTGTTGTTGTGAGGAGGGTGGTTGGTTCTAATGTTGGGAGAGTAGTTGTATGTAACGTGGTGGTTGTGAAGGGAACGGTTGGGCATATGAATTGGTACTCTTCCAATGACTTGATCTCCTGGTTTTTAAGATCATCTGGAGACCAACAGACAACTGGCTTACGGAGGGTCCCAGAGTTTGCTTTTATCCAGCGTTGGAGGTGTATAAGTTTACAATCACAATTCCAGGGATTGTCATGTAGATAAACTTTCGTTAGATGTGTTAAAGACTGAAAAATATTGGGAGGCAGTGTTTGAAGTTTGTTGCCTGACAAGTCCAGGGTCCTCAAAGATGGAAGGTTTTCAAAAACGTGGGAATCTAGAGAGTCTATCTTGTTGTTGAGGAGATTTAAATCAGTCAGTTTGTTCAGTTCTTCAAAGTGGTCGGATGACAGAGTAGAAAAGTTATTCTTGGATAGATCCAGCTTAGTCAGACTAGTCAAAGGACTGAATATTGCTTTTGGAAGGTTGGACAAATGGTTTTGACGAAAGCTTAAATCTCTAATTTTGTTCACTTTTCCAAACAGCACAGGGGGAAGGCTTGATAATTTGTTCTTGTGAAGGGTCAAGGTTTTCAGGTTAGGGAAGCTCACAAAATATTCTTCTGGTAAACTTGTCAAGAGATTGTCATCCAATATGATCTTCATCAGTTTGTCTTTATGGGGAAACTGAGTGGCAGATAGTTCTGTTATTTTGTTGCTAGCCAAAGATATCTCTCTTAAATTTGGTAAATTTTGAAAAAGGTCCTCTGGAATAGCACTCAGTTCATTTTCATAAAGCCGAAGTGTAGCCAACTTGTTTAGTTTAGAGAACCAAGCAGTTTTCACTTCAGGGAGGCGATTTTTAGCCAAATGGAGCATTATGAGGTTATTGAGGCCATCAAAAGTCTCATCTTCAATGGATGCAATTTCATTTCCATGTAAGTGGAGCTCTCTAACCTTTTTAAGACCTTCAAACAAACCGCGCCCAAGATTACGGATCTTGTTCAATTTTAAAATAATTATCTCCAGGTTGCTGACACCTGAAAACACTCCCACTGGTATGGACGTCAGGGGGGTGCTGGAGATTTCAACAAGCTTCATATCCACCAGACCTTCAAAAGCCCCTGGCTCAACATCAGTGGTGTTTGTGTTTATGAACTCTACCTTTTCCAATTGAGGGTTTTCCACAAAGGCGTCTTTGGGGATTGTTTTGATATGACTGTCCAAAAAGAAGACTTCAGTCACCCCCGCACGCAGATTACGAGGGATTTCTGTAGCACCACTTAAGACAATTTGATTGTCTAAAGGGCAGTCAGTCTCTTTTTTACATAATTGTTCTTGAGTCCATAAGTAGTCCAACAATGTAAACAGAAAAAAAAGAATGATGTGTCGTCTCTGCATGCTTGTTTTACTACAAAAAGAGAGATTTTGTATTTGGACTTGCATTTCATCATGAAATATTCTAAAAATTGTCAAAGTAGACCTACCTGATGGATTCTTGATGCAAGATGCAGAAGAGGGTTGCATCAGGCAGAATATGTAGTCTTTAAGTTCTTGTTTATATGACAACATGGCAAGTGACACTTTAGGGTGTGGCTAACATGTTCCTGTGACTGAAGATAAGGGCCGAGATATTTTTTTTTAACTAATTACGTCACAGGGTTGCAATGAGACTCCAAAAATAGTCATTAAAAAAATTTACGTGTATATGTTACCCACTTGTATGCTGTTTCTAATTGTATTCAGAAAACAAGAGCATTGTCACTTTGTTTTAATGCAATGCCATTTTTTATTTGATATGGATTAGTGGATTCCATGTTTCATTATATATTTAAGGTTATTTTTTGTACCACCCAAAAATAACTGGAATGAAAAAATAAATGTATTCGGTGTACATTTAGAAATAACTGAAATAATGCACTCTATTTGGTAGCACATTGGTTGATGAGTGGTGCAAAGCAGGTCTGGTTTCAAGTTTGTCTTTTGGGTGGGTGGAATTTCTGCAAGCTACAATAGCTTCACACAAATAAACCAAAATTTAACGACCTTTATTTGCTCTATTTATATTTTTATTGAATCATCAAAGATAGGTTTAATTCTGCAACATAAATTGAGCTGAACTGAGTCATTGTAGTATTTAATACAGCAGAGTTTTCAGTGCAAAACATTTTTCCCCCATGTGATACAAACCAACGTTTAAAATCACCAAAAACCAAAGCAAATACTTCAATATTTTTTTTTTTCTTTTTATACAGTATAATATGTATACTACTGTATAGCCTAGTAAGGATTTTTGGAGTGTATTTCGTGCAGTAATAATGAACCAACAGAAGATGTCAGTGTCACAACGGTACTAAACAGTTTCAGCAATACCTCTTCTTATAGCACTTAACTCTTAATAGTAAGGTCATTCATGCTTATTTTTAATTTTTTTATAGTGTGGTTTTCAATATATGAGATATGTCCTGTGCCATTTTGCCCTGAGATTGGTGCCAATAGTTGGCTAAGATTTTTTTTCAGGTATTTTTCTATTTTAGCCAGACTACTGTATAAATGATAGTATGCAGTAGAGGCATGTGCATCATTAAATACGCAAAATAAGAGGAAGAGGCCAATGTAATTCTAATCGTTTGTTATTAATGTTTTTCTCACTGTTGTCGAGTTTACTCTTTGGAATTCTTTCTGTGTATTCCGTCAGTATAAACACAGTCATAGATCATATGTGTCACTTGAAATATACAGAAAAACAAACACACACACACAGAACCGTTATCTAGTCTCAGGCTTGGTCAAATCAAATATGGGATTGAAATTTACTGGGCAAATCATGGATATAATCAAACCGTTGCCTTGTCTCTTTCAATTTTAGTATGGTTGGAGTAAATAACGTTGCATAGTTTAAGTGATTCACATTTTTTTCAACCTTTGTTGACCTAGTTCTGATTGGGTCATGTGGTGTAAAATGTGAAAAACATGAATTGAATCTATTTTTTAACTGGAATCATGTCTCCTTCAAATGTGGTATGTTGGGTGTGTATGCATATCTCTTACCAGGGAGGAGGATCCTATATCAACCATACTCAGCAGGATACCCCCCCCCCTCCCAACAGAAATGTAGACCCTAAATAGTAAATAACATTGTTATGTTTCACACATAAAAATTGGTACACTTTTCAAGGCCTTTAGTTGGAAGTATTGGAGCAATTTAAGGCTTTTTACAATTAAAAAGCATGTTTACTTATGAAAAATTCAAGTTACGAAACAAGTTTTGGGACCAATTCATTTCGTCAATAGAGGTACAACTGTATATGTATATATCGTGAGCCACATATATTCTAAATCAGAATACTAATTGACTGCATTGTAAATCCAGCCAACATAAAGCAGTTAAATTTACAGCATAGCGTTCCTGCTCCTGTGGTTTATCTGTCCTCTCTTCCTCCTCCTACAGTAAAGACAGCCAAAGATGGTGGCACTTATGATGATTGTGGCGACAACTGCGATAACAATGAGGATGATGCAAGTGTGGTGAGGAATGTGTCCATCTTCCTCCCCCTGTCCATTTCTCGTCACTTCATCCCCTGAGGACGATGTTATCATCCCAGCAGGTGAAGAGGTAGTACTTCCGTTCAATGGCGGCGGTGGTTTCCTGCTCTTCTCTGTTGAGGCCAGCAGTGTCGGTTGTGTGTGACTTCGCTTCCCCAAGTCTTCTTCTCTCAGCAAAGCAACCATCTCCCCACTCAGACTTAGCGGAGTATCACACACCACGAGGGTCTGGTTGACCATTACTGCATGCCTTCTCAGCCAGTTTCGAAGTGGCAGAATATCCTCATCACATCTCCAAGGGTTCTGCTGAAGAAGTACCTCCTCTGCCACAGAAAGTGCGTCAAGATCTCGCTGAGGCAGGTTTTCAAGAGTGTTATTTCTTAGATCAATCTGTCCCAAGTGACTCAAGCCTTGGAGAAATCCAGCTGGCAATGGACTGATAAAATTGTGTTCCAGAGAGATGTTTACCAGCCTGGGAAGACCTTGGAATGTGCCAGCTTGTAATGTTTTCAGCAGGTTGGTATGAAGTGATATTTCACCGATCTGTTCCAAACCGGCAAAGGCTCTGGGAGATACGTAGCTAATCCTGTTGCGACTTAGCACCAGGAGACGGAGCTGGGTGAGATTTTTAAAGGTGTAATCCTCTATGCGACTTAGTTTGTTGTCATACAGCCATAAATCCTGCAGGGCCATGGGACCAAAAACCTCTGGACTCAGGCTTTCTAGCTGGTTTTCATACAAGGAGATCTGGGAGAGCAGAGGAAGGTTCAAAAGAAGTCCTGGTGGGATCGACTTGAGTTGGTTTTTGGAGAGGTACAGCTTTGTGAGTTTTGGAGTCTTTGAGAACAAGTCGTGTTGGAGATGAGTGATATGATTGTCCTGCAAGGATAATTCTTCTAAATTGTGCAGATCATCGAAGCTTCCACTTGGGATTTCCTGGAGAATATTTTTATTTAGTCGAAGATATTTCACTTTTGAAAGCCCTTTGAATGTCTGACTAGACAATTGACTAATGTCATTTCTTGCGAGTAGTAAGTACTCCAGGTCAGTGAGAGGGTGAAAGGTTTCCATGGGTATCGAATTTAGTTGGTTCTCAGTGAGATCAAGGGCAGACAGAACTTTCAATGTGGTGAACCATTTTGGACGAAGTACCTTCATCTTGTTTCGGTTTAAATTCAGAGTTTTAAGCGCCTGAAGATTTTGGAACAAGCCTTCAGGCATACCTTGCAAATCAGTTCCAGTAATTGCCAAGGCTTCTAATTTCACAGTGGAATCAAATGTGCCATGTTGGATTTCCCTCAATGTTGTGTTGTCGATAGCAAACTTTAATACATTCGTGAGAGAAGTAAGGTCCTCTGCTTTCAAAGAGTAGATGTTGAAGTTGGAAAGGTACAGGGTGGTGATAAACGATGGCAAAAGAGGGACACTTGAGAGTCCAATGCATAGCATTTCGTCTCCTTTACATTGACATTCAAGTGGACATGCCCAAACAACAATGTTGAGGCAGGATAAAAATAGGAACACCTGAAAGACGTGGGGATCGTCCATTTTGTCCCTAGACAAAAGACAAATGTGGAAAATGATCATTCATTTTAATTTCAATGCCTGTTACCAGCACATTAATAGATACAGCCTACACATTAAGATATTTTTTTTAATTCACCAAGTGAACTCATATTTAGTGGCAATAAATGACTTACAGAGTCTCAATAGCTCTTTATCATGCAAAATCTGATGGTAATCCGATTGGATAACTTTATTCATCCCGCATTCGGGAAATTTCATTGTCACAGTAGCAAGAGGGTGAGAATGCAGATACAGTAAAGGCATTTTAGACATAATAAGATAGCTAATAAACAAATAAATAAATACATAAATACAAAAATTACTATATAATAAATATTTAAATCCCTATGAATTGTAAAATTCCCACATCATTTTTTTCCATTAGAATTGCCATAAACATGCAAGTATTTAAGTATCTGTGAATGGGAGTTTGTCTATTGTTTTGGCCAAAGTCAGTATGCAAAGACAATTTTTACACAATGCCCTCTATGACCCCATACATTTGTTGTTTCATATTTTGCAACAATTAGGCCATCATTAAACTTTGTGACGGACTCAAGTCTTTCAACTGTTAAATTATTTTTTTTCCTCCTAACTGCATTCATTCGTTGCACTATTTTTTTTTGTACTGAATTTTTGGTTCTCACAAAGATGTTTTCCCACGAGCAAAAATCTACGGAAACACAATGATGATTAATGCTGACCAATGCAGCTTTATTCCAGTGCAGTTTTCTTATTTTCCTTTTGAGCGAAAGTTTGGTCACACATGACACAACCATAAAATATCCTTCCAAAAGGTTATTTTAAAGTTGTGCATTGAACATAAATCCTCCTTTGACATTGCAATCCATGATAGAAGGTTCCAAAATACATCCAAGGCAGTTCTACTTCACTTTGGAAGTGCTTTGATTTTTTTTTCTCCTTTTAAGACTTGAAGAATAATTTATAATCCACATTTAAACAATAATCATAATTATACTGTTTACCCTCTGCAATGGAAATACATATTCATTCAGTGTATATCATATTTCACATCAGAAGGTGTAGCATTTTCGTGTAGTAGACCGTCTAATCATGAATGAAATAATCACAGTAATCATTAACTTGTGCCAAGTCCTTGGCAAGTATGTTGTAGGAAATCTATTTAAGCACACAAGCTCAAAAACACACAACATTCTACATTGCTTACCTTGAATGGTGGCAGATGATTGAAAACACACTGTGGAGTTGTGTTCTTATCTTTTTCAGCACACACTGCCTCCCTCCCCTTATAAAAATCCTTCGTTGAAAATTTCCCACTCGCACGATCACATTTTCTGGGTCTTCATCATCACAGGGATCCTGTTTTGCTTCACTTTTTGCATACGCCCATGAAATCCGTAGCTCGTCATCATCACCCCAGTTTCCCAAGTCTTCACTCTTTCTGGTGCACATTTTTGTTTAATGAGGGTGATTGGGGAAGTGGGGGGGGGGACCCCACCCTCTTTGGTGTCAGTACTGGTATGAATATACACGCATTGGGACTTTTGAGATGGGCCATGTGTTTGTAATTACCGTATTTTGTATGATTTACTTTCTTCTAGGAAACAGATGTTGGATTTAAGACTGAGGTTGTGCACAGAGGAAGTTTTTATTGTTGCTTTTTGTAAAAGTAATTGTAGTCTGTGTTCATTGTTATGGCCTACATTACGATGCCCTGTATTTCAATGCAAGGAAAGGCCTATTGTATAGTTTGTATGGCTAAATGAGATTCAAATTTAAATATATAGTATCTCCAGAATGTTGGAATATAAAGTTTCAGACCTGTTTTCAATGCAGAATATTCAATAATGTTCCAACCCCAGAGTAACTCGACACGGCAGTATCACATTTGAACCTAAACAAACTCCTTCTTTACCGCAAAATCCAGATAGCGAGGGTGGAGCCACCCTAACATATAGACACTCCATAGTAACCCGCAACTTTAAAGTAGAAAACATGACGGAACACATAAATGGGCAATGAATAATTCGATTTTTCTAATGTTTAAACCTGTAACCTGTTGCCAAATTAACTTCAAAATCAATAATACGTTCTATAAGCAAACATTAGGGACACATAAAAAGGATCAGAAATGTATCAACTAAAGATACAATAGCAATACAAGTTCCATTTTTAAAAATATCTTGTGTGTGAGTTACGGGTGATGGACACAGTGTATGTATGCATTCAATACTAACTTCTGTTACTTTTCTTTATTTTTTTTCCCCTAACCTGTTTTATCAACTAAAACATTGCATATATTTTCATTAGACTCTGGTTTATTTTTGCTTTTTCGCTTCAGGTTTTGTTGAGGGTCAAAAAGTAATCATATTTCATATACATGACATACTACACACATTTACATGTATTTAATGAACATGAAATAAAAAATGCATCACTCATTATGAAGTAGATCCACCAGGACACACTATAAAATGATGATAATTGCCTGTTCTAAATAATATTATGCCCATTTCTCTGTTTAATAAACAAAGTTCAGTGGTTACTTTTTGAGTTTTGAAGGCCCCGACTGGCTATTGCCCAGATAATGATAAGTTCAATATAGTCCTGTCCACTTCAATGTTAATGCCTAAATTGCTGGATATTTTGATTTACATCTTGTACTAGGGGATCTTAATACAGCTAACAAAAGTCAGGTACGATCGATTTTTCCCTCAAATCATTATAAGACACTCGTCCAATAAAATTTCCATGCCATGACTCGATGCTTTTTGTAATCTTTCCGCTTGTTTATGAAGGCATTTCCCCTGTCGTGTATGTGTATGTGTATATGTGTGTTGTGGGAGCTGTTTTCTAGCTTCTGTTGTTAAAAGCCAGCCTACTGGAAAGTCCTAATGGCCTGTTGTCATGGCAATGAACTTGGGAGCAGTTCAATTCCTCCTATTGTTTTGAGTGAAAGTTGTGGAATTTGTGGTATCTGCAGTCATTATCAAAAAAAAAAAAGATATGTCTTTTGAGAGCATAAAGTTGCTATCCAAATATTAAACTATTTGATAGCATGGAAATAATTTTAGTCAACATAACTTAATGCTATTGCATTACCAAATGTCCTTTAGGAAAGCTGACTTATTTTGTCTTGTGAATGAGTAATGCGCTTCCTGCTTGCCGTGCGTTTCTTAATCATATCCGTTCTCTGTCTTTCACCGTCAAAGAGGAAGTTTGATTGTCAAAACCTAAAGTACCGCTGGATAATGTTTATGGAAGGGTGCTTTTCACATGACAATAATTACTTCATAGTGTAGTACTTTACAGTGTTAATGGTACTCAACTAAAAATATCAATTAATATACCGTATTTTCCAGAAAATAAAACACCCTTTTTTTGGCTCATACTCAATTGGAACTTAAATATGTTATGTTGTGATATTAGTCCAGAAGAAGATGACACTATATTTCTTTATTTTTATTATGACTTTAAAATATAATGTTTTTTCTTGTTTAAATTTAAAAAATGCGACTTATACTTTAGTGAGACATATGTATGCTATTGGAAAAAAAAAACACTACATTGTCTGAAATCAGTCTTAAGTAGCAATAATAGGAAGAAGAGAAAAAAAACAGACTTCAAATGACAAAATACTAATAGTAAACAAAAGTTTTCAACCCTCTATTTTACAATAGATCAATGACTTTAAGAACAGTGCATTTAATTGGCAAACAAATGAGGCTTTACACTCATTGGAAAATCTTGACATGACGAGTACTTCGTATACTTTTTAAGCTGCTATATTATAAAGAAAAAACAAGGCGTTGATGATGCATTCTCAAATAAAAAATAATTAATTATCTAAACAAAACACTATATAACATGATATTATCCATCAACGTCTACATATTGTGCCTTTATCTCCTTCATTCTCTTAGTAAGAAGATGCATAGCATACATGGTAAGAAGGATAACGATAATGCCTATGGCTACGAGCACGATGTGCGAAAACATGAGGTAGCCTGTCATGGTTGGGTTCGAGGGCAAAAACCACACATACACCCAACCATTGTAATAGTTATGATGGACAAAATCGGACCCCTGTTCCACAATGAGAAAGTCGTGAAAAGTAGGTGAAATGCCGTAAGTGAAGGAAGTTTCATCTGGTCTGACACTTGTTGGTGGTTGGTGTGAGGAAATA
Source organism: Stigmatopora nigra (assembly GCF_051989575.1). Lineage (NCBI taxonomy): Eukaryota > Metazoa > Chordata > Actinopteri > Syngnathiformes > Syngnathidae > Stigmatopora > Stigmatopora nigra. The sequence goes on from NC_135512.1 coordinate 6,431,959, forward strand.
TCGTGGTTAGAGGAAGTTTCGTATGGTTTTACACTGGTTTGAGGTTGTTTCGAGTAGGTAACTGTGGTCGTTGTGGTTGTCGTAGAAGACTCCTGAGTGGGTTCTTGGGTTGAAGTGTAACTTGGAGTGGATGTTGTCATGCAAGTGTTCAAGTCCTCGTCTCGTAGGGAGTCGAGGGTGCGGAGCAATTGGTACTTTGGACTGTGACATAAGACATTTTGATTGTCAAGAACTACTTGTATGTTTTGTTTCATCCATCTTGCGAAACCTCGGATGCTGCAGGTACATTCCCAAGGGTTGTCACCCAAACTAACTTGTTGCAGTGCCCTGGGCATGAAAATATCCTCTGGAAGGTTCTTAAAATGGTTTCCACTTAAGTCCAGCATTGTAAGTCGTCCAAGGTCCTTGAATATGTTGTTGGGAAGGTTCATGAGGGAGTTGTTTTTCAGGAATAATGTTTCTAGTTTATTTAATTGGGAGAATTGTTGAGGATCCAAGTGCTGGAGGTTGTTGGATTTCATTGAGAGCTCGTGTAGTTCGGGGAGACAACAAAACAGGTCTGGGGGCAACTCCCTTAGTTTGTCATTGAAATGTAATTTTAGGACCTGAAGCCCGCTCATGTTGGCAAAAAGATTTCCAGGAACTGTGAGAAGGTTAGTTTCATACAGGATAAATTCAGGCATTTCAGGCATGTGACCCATCAATTCAACTGGCAGTGTTATGAGTGGGTTTTTGTAGAGGGTTAGTTTAACCATTTTCGGCATGTTATAGAAGCTCCTCTCGGGCAAAAATTGAAGTTGGTTTGAAGACAAGGTCAGATTCTCCAAGTTCTTTAGTGACCAAAACACTTGAGGGGGAAGAGATGCTAACTTGTTGGAGTAGAGATGTAGATACTTTAGGTTGACTAGTTTATTGAAAAGCTCAGGTTCTAAATGCTCTAATTGGTTTTTATAAATGCTGAGCTTTTCAAGTTTGGTTAAAGTGTGAAAGATTGTTGCTGGAAGTGTTTTGAAGCGGTTTTTGCCAATGTTCAGAGTCTCAAGGTTTTTCAGCCCACTCAAGGTTCCCGGGGGGATACTGGAAAATCTGTTGTAACTTAAATCTAGGTCCTTCAATTTAGCAAGTCCTTCAAACATATCAACAGTAATGATTTCTAGTTGGTTCTTATTTAAATGGAGGTGCTCCAGAATGATAAGTGGTCTAAAAACTTTGTCTGGAAGCGAGACAAGATTGTTGTATGATAGCTCGACAGATGTCAGCTGTGGTGCAGCGTAGAAAGCCTGGGGATGGATTGTGTGGAGCTGGCTTAAAGTTAAACTAAAATGAAACATTAGCTCCTTTTTCTCAAGACTCTGCTCACTAATGACGTGCATTTTTGTCATGGTCAGTCGGAGTGTGTGCATCTTATGTGGCAATTGTTCGGGTGTATCCGTGATGGTATCACCACTGCATTCAACGACGTTGTCGGGATGACATACGCAGGCGATGGGACAGGCTTCGTTGCAGTTGAAGAAGCTCACTGTGGCCAATATCATTATCAATTCTGCAAAAAAATATGCCAAATAATAAATCGTAATTACAGTACATTGTTTTTGATTTTTTTTACATCTTCAGTTATTTATAGATTTGCAATTATCAACTAATGTGATATGTATTCATATAGAGATAAAACCAGATAAAACATCTCCAAGGAATTTTCAAACCACCAAATATAGTCATAATTAATGTTTTACTGACCTTTTGAAGAGGAATCCATCATTTTTTTTGAGAGTGGTGTGTTGATATTAGCAAGCCCAAAATGATGTTAAAGCTGAACAACTACGGTCATGCATGTCCAAAAGTCATCAAATGTAAAAATGTTCTCCACAATGCAATGTGTTGACACTGATAACTAGTGAGGAGGGTCACACATTAATGCTGGATCATTTCCTCACATTTCCACTGTTTTATGATGCAACGTGATGTAACTCAATGCAGGGCAGCTATGCTATCTCACTCTTAATAAGAAATAGTATTGCATCTATTTATTGCATTGTTTCATTGAGTAAAAATAAACATAGAAGCATGTTTGTGTGTTTCATTAACTGTTATATTATAATAATTGCTATCACTCCCTGGTACCAGGCAGTGATCACAGATGTGCTAACTTACAATTTCTCCGTGTTTCTTAAATACTTAGTATTGTGTTAGTTGTCCATTCCGACCCATTCAAATTTGGTTTTTATTTTTTGGGGTCATGCCAAAAAGCTATAATTAATTTTTCAGCTCTATTATACTATTTAACTATTTTTTTTACATGATAAACCTAAAAGAAAATTAAACTACTGCTTTATTTTTCATAACTTTTAATATGCACAAACGATTCAGTGTGTTTAAAAAAAACATGGTTTTGACCAAATACTTCATTAGTAATTGAGCAATTTGAAAAAAGAAAAGAAACATTCTTCACGAAAATACTTAAAGTTCACCTTACATTCATTTTTTTTGTCATAACTTTTCTATGCCTTTAAAAAGTCCAAGTAGGAATACGTCCTAAAATGCTTATTAAATACCAAATATCATATCTTTCTGGCCATGTATCAATCAAACCATAGAAAACACAACTTCAGTGACACATATTTTATTTTTAAAAGTAGCATTCTATTTATATTACCAGAGCCAGATGTAATACTTGCTGAGATGTTGCACTCCATTCCTCCGCCATAGAGCGCCATGAAGACAGACAAAAGCGGTAGGCAAATAATAACCCTGCTGCGCTTGTCTTGGTGAAGTATTTTCCGGGCGTCGCAGATGATGTACGTACACGTTATAGTCCTACACCACCGCTCACATGATGAGAACACCTCGAAGGGATGAACGACTTCTTCTTCTGATGATGCTGGTTAATGATGGTCTGTACTGCTGAAGTAAACAGTGTTCAAATAAGTGATGTTGTGGCTTGTTAAGGCTATGTTGGGCTTTGCAGCAAGACATTTCAGTGGTCCTCATCCCACCGGTAGTCCCATCTCACACACAGTACTTCCAGAAACAAGCTGCAGACAAAAGAGGACTAATGATGTCAAGGAGAACAATACCTAAAACCTTAAAATAAGTTCAAAGTCATGCATTGTAATCTCTAGAAATACAAAATTTAAAAAAAAAGGCAACCTACGTTCTCCCCTCTTTCTGGTCATCGGTTTGTCCACTAAATTGACTGCAATTTCTTTCTCTAATTCCAGATCATCTCTCAGTGCCTCCAACTTAAAGAGATGTAAAACAATTCAGAAATAATGAATGCAGTGCGGTCGGTACATTTGCTAGGTTTACCTGTCTATATAGAATTGTCAAGTTAACACATTATTTCCATACTTAAAAAAGTATAAAGCCTTACCTCTTCTAAATCTGCCAATTTATCAACCAGTTCATAACCTGTCAACAGAAGAAAAATTTAGTCAAGCAAGAACACCATTCTTTAAATGGAAGTTTTACCTGGAGTATCATTCTTCTCCATAGGACCTAAGCTTTTGTGCAGAAGCATTGATAGAATTTTACTCTGAAGCTCCACATCGTCTTTTGGATTCAAAACACGGTTACCTGCATAGACCCCAAGAAGAAAAAACAACAACATGAAAATGTGCCAGTCATGAAACGTGTTGCATTTGCGTTTCAAACCTAAAATATTGCAAATAAACCTTCATACCTGCATTAAATATAGTTCTTCCTTGGACATCTATCACACCCTGAAGTAGTAACACAACCAGGAGTCCAAAGATAAAGTTGACAAGTCTAAGCCTATCCATGATGCTCTCAATGTATGGTCCCAGATGCAGTGCTGTCCGATTCTCCTCCTCAGGTCCATCCCTTCAATATATGTATCATTTTTTTGAGGATAGAGGCGGAGTCAGTCAGCCACGTGCGTATTAAATCAATAACATGTCACTGTTTGTGTCGTCAATAGTCGCCCATTTGACTGGGGCTACATCACAGCTGATGGAAATATGACGTTATAAGGAAGGCCAGTAACTCTATATCAACACGACGCCAGCGAATCAAGCGCAGAGAGGACGCAATCAATCTGCCTGATGGTTATGAGAAAACCGAATCACATTTTTTGGCACTTGCTAGTCTTTTTCTTTTATATTAATTAATTCCTTAAATAGCTCCGTAGGATTGTGTCGTACAAGGAAGCAAGGGCTAAGTAAATTGATCCCCCCCACCCCCTCGCTACCCTCCAAGTGCATTATAGCGAGAGATGAGCTCCACTCCAGTCTTGGCCGCAGAACTCATTTGAGGGTGAGGGAACATTTATCAGCAAGCGAGCCAACTAACCAGCACCTCACTATATTACTTCACTTTGTGCGTCAAATGAAGCCATGCCAGAAAAGCAGGTATCGTTTGGGTGTGGTGTTAAGAAAATGAGCTGGCAGGCATAAGATGAATTTGGCTGGGCAAAGTATCATAAAAGTTCCTGCTTCCAGGCTTTAGTCGAAGGGAGCCGTTGATATCTTGCATCTCCTGTCAAAGTGTGTGTGTTTTTTTCCTAGCGAATCCATCACTTAAGATATTCTGCCACTGAATCTAAATGGAGAACTGAAGCTTAAATGAGGTTGGAAGCAAAAATTGAATTAAAGGTCAATGTTGAGATTGGATTGCTAAAAGGCCCAGTCATAAAAAAAAAATCAAATAAAAACTTTAAGATGTGATGAACTAAAAATATGGTTGTCCTACCAATTTGTTTTCTAGAAGTCACCAAGTTCAGGGTCTCATTTTATTCATTCATTTTCTGAACTGGTTACCCATCACAAAAAGGTAATGGGGGGTCCATCATGGAGTTTATCCCAACTAACCATGTGCACCATGTATTTCACTCATCAGGGAAACAACAGTATCCTTCCCTAATTATCGAAAATTTTAGACAACATCCGTGGAAAACTCCTTGCGGTGGATAATTGGTATGTTTTGGTTGTAAACAAATGGTATCCGCGGATTGCAGGCTGACGTTCAGTTGGCTGAATTTTTGTTAAATGGATTTCATGCTGCCTGGGGGACATATAATGGAGCCACGTTAGAAAAGATACAGTTTGAAGAGAATAGATAATGGGAATGAAACATTACAGTATGTGGAATAAATACTAGTAGGATTCTGGTTATATTAGTGCAGAAGTGTTGCTGGCTCTGATGTTTCACCAGGGGCTGATTGGTAGTCTACTCTTTGCAGAAATCCATGTGCCAGTCTTAAAATGATTTTATATGGAAAACCATTGGAACAGGTCAAGGATGAACCTTGCAGTTATCAATCTGATTTTAATCAAATTACTGCAGCACTAATGAAAAAGACCAGACTCATGTTAGCCTTGGACTATGTCAACGTGAAATATTTTTTCAAATGACATAGTTGCACGAATAGGTTGCAGCTAGTGGAATACCCTAATGGTGTTATTGATTGTTCTTTAAATTTATCACTATGTATAATGGAAAACTATTATTATTATTACAGTTGGCTGACACTAGGGGGGGTTGTTCCATTAACATTATTGTCCCTGTCATGTGTCAAATCATTCTAAACATGTTATGTGTTCCAGCCATTCTATTTGTGACATGTTTGGTTTTGTGTTGTCCTCATATTTGTTTGATTACATTCTTTGGATTCCTTCCCCAATCAATAATATTTTCATAAAGGACAATCTTGTGCTCATTCCGTTTAGTGACGCGCCTGCAGCTGTTGGAGGCGGTCAATGTGAGCAAAAAGTGTGTCAATGTGCTTTATGTTGCGAAGTCTACGGCGGAAGTATAATTGTAAATCTTCAAAATTAAACATATACAACACACTGTTCGTCAAATCTCTCTTGTGGTGAGATTAAATAAACCTATATTGATTTTCAAAATGCATTTAACGAAGAAGAGAGAAAATTTGATCTTAGTAAACATTTAATAAGATATAAAAAAAGATTTGTTATAGTATTTTGACATGAACAACCAGAAACGGTGCGTAAAGCAGACTTTAGTATGGTAGGCGTGAGACAAGAAAGAGATGCTTGTCAAAATCTGACACGCTAGCTGGGTTGCTACTATAGAGAAAAAGAGAAAGAGGGTGGGCACCGAAACCAATCAGGGACGGTCCACCACCTGAACCATCCGTCGTTCTATAATTTGAGGCGATCAATCAGGCGATCGGCGTGTTATACCTTTGATGAAAAACACGCACTTTACGGTCATCGACTCCGTATGGGTGACGACATGGCTGAGTGTAACGTTAGCATCGACCAGGACAAACTACCTGGAGTAAAAGAGGGTAATGTGACATCCATAATAGACTTTGTTAAATTGTCATATTTAACCATGTATACACAGGTAACACATCCGATTCTGAAAAGTTGGTCAACACAGGTGTTTTTACCGTTGATCTGTTAGACTGTTGTTTTTCCTCGTTTAGCATAGACTGCTAGCGTAAAATAGCACGATTGCCTTAAATCTGAGCATTTAATTAATTGTATTCTTCATTCATAATTGATTCAATTGTAATCATTTAGCAGTGGTACGCAATTGTCGGGAATATAGTGAATATGATTTGAATTGGTTAGAAACGTAATGGGTTGTCATAGGGAAGACAATACTTGAATATTTGTTATTAAACACAAGGCAAAGTTGACAGGAAAGGTTTTGCAATGTACATGATACGACTATTTTTTTAGTTTAAAGCAAGAAAATAAAGAATAAACTTCCAAGATTAAATTAATTTTATTCGCACTTTATTCTATTCTTAAATTTCGTTCTAATTAAGGCAACGTATTTACTCTTTGAAATCAAAGGCATCTAGAAAAAGTGTGCTGAACTCCCAACAGTTTTGCTTATTTTCATATTTATGTAGATCTGTTATCTCTAAATCTGAAATTGTCCTGACAATTTCTTGGTGAATTTTGAATCTGTAGCTCCGCCCACTGGCGTTCGTACCTGTCACGTGATAGAAAAGGTGATGATAAACAGGTGAAATGGCATCGGGATGCGATCTAGTGTGGCAATCTGGGTTGTCGTGGATGATGAAAACAGCAGCTGCTCACTTTTAGATGCTTGTTATTCTGCTCACAGAGATGAGCATGGCCAGTCTGCAGAGGGACTTCTGGAAAAAAGCTGCATGCAAATGATTCTCCTTTACTGATTATATGCTTTAAAAATGCTTTTCTTGTCTGCCAAACTGTACTTCAACCAGTAGCTACATTTGTCGTCAATGACTTGTAATCCCAATTTAAAATGACAATAGTTAGCCTTTTTTATACCATACTCCCAGAACTGGCACTCATAAGGACTTCTGGTCTATACAAGGGTTGAGGAGCCATAATGCATTGTAGGTTTCCTGGTTAAGAAGATTACCCATATGGTAGGGACATTTGAATTAAATCCCACCATCCTCTATGAGTCACTTGGGGCTTTGTCCATCCATGCATCTGTTTAACCAGTCGTCTACTAGAGCTGAAGTGTAATTTTTACAGTATTACCAAACACATTAACAACAGTTAGATTAACAAATTAAATATTCTAAGAGGTTACCATTGATGGCCTATTGATTCTGGAATGTTTGATTCAAATGGATTGGAAATGAGTTAAACAGTGAGAAAAGGGAATTTGTTAAGACTTGTAAAGTCTCAATATGAAATACTTGAGATCTGATGCAGACTGACTGCACTTGTTTTCACAGTAAATGCCACCTCTATCAATTTATAAAACCAATTTGGAATCCTGAAATGAAAATTAAACTGCTGTCCCTTGTAGGTGCAGCAGAATATTTTATAAATATGTACTTGTAAAATGGAGAAGTCACAGAAAGGAAACCACAAAGTTGCCTTTTTTACTTTCAATATGATCAGGCAAAAAACCTGTTACATGCCTCTGTTTTGGGGAAAACACTTAGTGTGTAGTTTTCTAGTTTTTTTCTTTTTCTTTTATCAGACAGGCATCCCTCCCTTTGTTCTGTACTGCCATCATCAGATACTTTAAATAGAAAGCTGGGTATCTCGTTTTTTTTTTTTTTTACAATGAATCAATAGATTACTCAAGCACAACCCAAAATATAAATGAATTTGAATCACAAAACCACTGTTCTTTCACAGCAAAAGTGTAAAATAAAATAAGAAGTCAAGTTTAATCACGGCGGTGAAAAAGTTATTTAGAAATTCAGATTCTAATTGAAATGTTAATTATTGGGAATTTTCCTTCAATGTTGAAAACCTGAAACCCTGCCAGTCTTAACAAAGGCTGACATCTCTTATTTGTTAGGTGTGCTGAGAAAGAAGTCTATTGTTTGAGTAAATGAAACAAAAAAAATGAGTAATGCGTTGCTGTTGTTTTTTTCCCCCCAGTGTGCCGGGATTTTGCTGTGCTGGAAGATCACTGCCTTGCCTACAACCTCCAGGAACAAGAGAGTAAGCATTTTTTTTTTAAATTTCTAATTAAATTCCTAATTTTTAATTTAAATCCTTTAAAATATATCCTGTTTGTCCACAAGAGCAAAGAATATATATATTTTTTTAATCTACTTGTCAACCAGGAAGCTAAAATAGCCTAAATGCTATTGCCATTACTCTGTTTAAACACCAATTCCTGCACTTCCTTCCAGACAGACACCATCCCCTTAGATGAGGGGTGTCTAACCATTTCCACAAACCAATGAAATTCCTGATAAAGCAAGTAGCACCTGACTTAAATCATTTGTAGGAGACCAGTTTAGTGAAAAGGCGTCGTCTTCATTAGTTTGAACGAAATCCAAGACTGTCTTGAGTCGTAATGGAATTGGTTTGTCACCAATGTCGTAGACAAATTATCAACGAGCCACCCGGGCAGCCCTGTTTATTTGAAGCATGACAGTGCTCTAACGCCTCTTTTTCGCACAAAACCATGTTAAGCCAAACCCAGTAGACTATAATTAGTTGTGGTTGCTGTGACAACCCAAGCATTTCATTGTGTTAGTGTTCAAAAAACGATTTTGTTTGGTTTTTAGCTACTGAATTCATCCATGTCTATCAGAGCTTTTAGTATAAATTGTTGAAGTTTAGAATTGTGTTTAAACCATGTTAAAAGCATGTGCCATTAATGCTGTATGGCTCAATCCAGTTTGACTTAGTGAGGATAAGGGGACTTGACAATGACAAATGAATTTGCTTTGATTGTTCCTGTCCTTGTGTCATTGTTAAACCAATTGAAGGCAAGTGGTCTGTGACCAAGACTCGGCTGACATTCATTGGTTTGGGGATTGAAGGCTTCTCCTTTTGAGCGCAAAGTTACGTGCATGAGCACAATGATGTAAGGCTAACAAATTAAAGAAGAAAAACAAAGCCGTATTTCAATGTAATCGTTTCATTTGAACATTTTATGCCTTGGTATTGGAAAGGTGTCCTTGCATTCAGCCAAAAACAATATTCCAGTGTCAAGTCTGCTGTCCTGATACTACACACACATGGGTTGTTGTCCTCCAAATTATGCGATAACTCCCATTGGACTTAGTTATGTGATGGACATTGAGTGATAAGACACCTCTACTCACTTTTGAAATGTCATGTGTTCAGAAATTTAAGTCCGTGTGGTGAAAAAAGAAACTAACTAAAATAAGTTCCCAATGGTTTTTTCCCGGTTTTCAACAGAGGTGACTCACCGTTTTCCTGGTTGAACCTTTTCAGCTAGAGAACAGCTACCTTATGTTGCCTGGTGCTTGTGAATTACCAGATGTAATTGGGGCCAGTTCTCAAGGAAGTTGGCTTTAAGATGGATAGTCGGGTCAAAAAGATCGGTGCAAACGAATGAGTGATGCTGTCCACGCTAACCGAGTGCGTCAGGCGGCGGGATTTATCTTCTGTTATGGCCACAACGTGCATTCCGCCAACCTTGGAATGGCAGAGCAACAACAAACATTCATTTCTCAAGTGTCTTTTGAGTTCATCACCATCAAATTGCGAGTGTCTCCCCTCGCCTTTCATCATGTTCCCAACAGGCAATCCAAACAAACACAAGTAGACAAACATCTTTAGCTCGATGATCAGTAAATATGTGATTTATCATTCATTGTGTGCAAATACTGCTTTGTCAGAACATGGGAGATTACTGCGTAATGTGTGTTACAGTCGAGAGCCACTTGGCATCCAATGTCCACAAGAGCCGGCTGGTGCAGAACGACCTGCAGGTGGCCAAGAAGCTGCAAGAGGAAGAGGATGAAATCGCCAAGGTGGTGATCAAGAACCAGCATGTTGCCATGTGGGTATTTCACACACGCTGACACGGGCAAGATTACACAATCTTATGCTTTGTGGATGGGAAAAGTCTGCCTCACACTGTAGGTAGCAATAGCCTATGGTTTTGCAGCAGTGCCCTGCCTAGTGTTGCTGTGTTAGTACAGACACTTAGATGGCCCAGTGCAGCATTTGGTCTGTTGCCACCCAACACTTGGCTTAAGGAGTAAAAATCCTTTTTCTGTGCTTTGCATTTCAATCAGCAAACCAGCTGTGTCCGACCGAGTTCGGTGCTGTCATAAAAAAATACATCCTTCTACCACGGATATAAAATTGAAACCGTTATATTGCATGGGCTTGCTGACAGTTAATGTCCCCACAAGCTCTTTGGTCTTGGGTAGGTGAAAAAAAAAATGTCAGCTGTTAATGCCTGAGCACGTGCCATGTATTATTTATATTACGCAAAAGCATTATAGTTGCATAGTAATAATAGAATATTTCTGGTGGCCTTCAAACTGTTAGGGAAGTTGAAGACTTTGAGCCAATTGGCTTATTTCATTTAATCAGATGATGTTGTCCTTTTTTTTTTTTTTTTTTTTCTCGCCCCAATGCGCACACGCATACCAACATGCGCAAATCCCAGAGCACGCCAAGATAACGAGATCGCCCATGAGATTCAGGACGAACTGGTCAGACAAGCTGAGCAACAGCGACGGCAACAGGAGGAGAAAGATGCTGTAAGGAAGTGTATGCACATCCATACACACACACACATTCACAGTTTAGAATGACTTAAATGCCTCGCCCCGGAAATACATAAATAAATAAATGGAAACTACTCAAGAGTCTAACATGGCTGAGGTCCACCAAAAATGCAACATTAAATGCCTTCATTTATATCATGGAATCTTTTCAAAGTGTAAAAATGTTTTTTCATGAATTGGCAAATTAAAGGGGATGGGAGGTCACTTCTCGTATGGCACAAAAATGATAATTCGCTGCTTAATTCAACTGTTTGCAGGCTTTTGCTCGTAAAATGCATGAGAAGGAGATGAAAGAGGAAAGAAGACGGCAGAAACAACTAGATGAAGAGTACTACGAGGATACAGTAGGTGAGTAGAATACTGCGATTTAGCGCTGATGAAATAGTTGATGAAATGAGAATCCTGGTGAAGCATACATTTTCGAATTTGAGTGAAATATCGCAGGCATAATATTCTGCACTGAACTGTTGAATGGAACATTATTGGGCAATTCTTTTGGAGGTGTGTGGGTGTGTATTTGTCTGCAATGAAGCCTCTCACAGGAAGCCAGTGCCTATTTTTATCCTAATCCAGAGGATCTGTGTTGTACACAACCCAGCGTGTGGTTGGAATAAGTCTCCGCTTTACGGATCATAGTGTTACAGTAGTTTAATGGAAGAAGAAGAATAGAGAGGCAGAAAGAACACTTTGGCTCTATTGCCTTCAGATACCTTTCATCTGCAGATCCTCCTGCTTCTTTTCTTTTTTTTTCTTCGTAGTCAGCAATGTTCTGATCTTAGGTATTTCATCAGGTTGAAAAACATAATAGTTCTTACAGATGATTTAATGGGTAGGATATCACAGAAATAGCTTTGGTTTTTGGGTGAATTCATTTCAATGACTGCATTACAAAAAGTATGACATAGTGTAAACTTCACTCCACTTCATTCCACTTCACATGGTATCACATTTCTTCAACATGTCAGTCCTCATCTTATTTTTTCTCTTAAGCATTTGGAATCTTGTAAAGTCATTTTTAATTGACCATCAAACAAATACTTCATAACCCCTAATATTCAAGGCTTGTAGCCATTTGTAGCGACTCATTGACTAACCGATGAATTCGCGTTTTGTCTTTGTAACTTTTGCCATGCTCGCTAGTATCATATCTCCCACCCTTATGTTACCCTTTTGTTCCTCCTGACTCAGCTGCGAGACAGCTTCACGACCAGGACAAGGCCACGCAGCACGCGTCTAGCTCCGCAGGCCGCCGTTATGACATGTATTCTCCAGTGAGCTCCCAACGCGAGCAATCGCCAGATTATTATTCGATGGAATCGAAACGGAGCCCGTACCCAAAACAGGATCAGGCAGAGCATCACAGCCGCGCCAGGTACCCCGAGCATTCCCTGCCGGTGGCTGAGGGAAGCAAGGGGAGATTTGCTGAGCCATATCCAGATCACCCGCTCCCTGGCAAAGGCAGGCACGGAGATAGATACCCTGATTACGAACCCGTCGAATTTAGAAGACCACGTGACCTAATGGGAGAGGACCCCAGTAGAGCAGTGAAAAAGAAAGAGAGGACAGCCCATTCCCCTTCGAGGGAAAGAGAGCGAGAGAGGGACAGGAGATATGAAAGAGAACATGGCAGGGAGGTAGAGCGAGACTCTAATATGAGAAAACATAAGTCGGACAGGGATCAGGACGTGAGGTCAGGGAGAGGTGGAAGAGAAGGGGAGCGCTTCAGAGATGGAGAACACGGTGAGGACAGGCCTGAAGCCAGAGACAAGCAGACACACAAAAGCAAGGAGACTCAACGAGCAAGGCCCCGAAGTAGAGAAAGGCCCCGGAGTAGAGAAAGGGCCCGAAGCAGAGAAAGGGCCCTCTATGACGATGCAGTCGAGCCGAGGGTTGGTCGGACGTCCCGGGAGGAGGAAGAGGATGACGCCAGGTGGGACAGGCGGCGCCAGCGGATCCAATCTGGCCCCGATGAGGTGTTTGAAGAGTACAGGAGCAAAGAAGGACGAGGTGACAGAGAGTTTCGGGATGCTTTTGGCAATCGCACACCATCCAGCAGCGAGACAGGTACCACGCTGAGCCCCTAATTGGGCGCTGTGGGCAGCGTTTGTGTTGGTGTGCTTCAGTGGCTATGGCAATCTCAGGTGGTGGGCTGATCTAAGCGTGCCAAGGAACTGACTATTTCAATGTCAAATTTGCAATTTGATGGCTTACAGTGTGATTGTCTTCTTTCCTCTTCTGGTTATCCTCTCCCTTTTTCTGTAATCATGCTATCATTGCTGAAGGATTGAGTGAAGCTTAAAATCCTACACACTCTGGCTTTCATTTATGGCTTCACAATCTGCCCCCCTTAAAGAAATTAAATACAAATTGACTTTGGTTTGTGAATCAGTTGACAACTCTGATCCCTGGTGACTAAAACAATCAAGTGATCATCATATGCTACCAATTATTTGGTCAACTCTTGTTTTTATTATGTAATAAGGCCAAATGTTGACTTTCACAGGTCGAATCGTGCAAAAAGGGAGCGGAGCTGTCGTTGATCCAGAGTATGGACTTGGCGAGGCCACGAGAGACCTGACCAAGCTGGATTTGCGTGAGCAGGAGCTCAAGGACTTGGAGGTAGCCAAGAGAATGCAGCAGGAAGAAGTCAAGGTGAATCTTGAACAAATATATTTCATATACAATCAACTACAACATGGTGGCGACTTTTTTAAATTGTGGAAAATGGAAAAGCTCAGTCAAATTTAATATTTTGTTTGTGTAGTCAAGAATATCAGTACATTGTGCCTGTGATGCTAAAGTTACGGCGTGATCGCTATGCAATATATAACCTTCGTTTGCGAGCCTTGCTCCATCACAGAATTGCAAAAGAGATATACATACATTAATTCCCATTAAACTGCCAGGCAATGCGGCAGCATGCTTAAACTGTCTTGTATGCAGCCATGTGCCAACTGCGATTAAAAATAAATAAATAAATTAAAAAAGAGAGAGAGACATCAGCCAGTGAGGCAGTTAGTGATGTGTTTTACTACAATGTAATATTTATGTATAGCATTTTTATCTCCCAGCTTTCAGAGGAATAACTTATCCCTCTGTGCTACATATGCTGTATGGGTGTGTTTTTGTCCTCCTTTAAAATGCTGTTTTGCTCATCAATATTTTATACAATTTGAATACCTCAAAAAATATTCATATGTGGTTTCACTTTATTTTGAAAGAAAATAAAACCAGCATTTTCTTTTTTCAAATCAGTTTCAGGCAAGCAAGAGTCACCATGTACGTGCAGCCCAAGTTGCCCAGGATGAGGTATGTCATCCAAAACCTATATTTTGTCCTTTGGGGGCCTTCTGGAAGCCTGGATTTACATTTTGCAAATATGCCTGAACAAGCATTGGGCAATCTTAAGTTAATTCTGGAAATAGAAGCCGTTTGTGACAAATCACTGACAAAAAGAGGTCAATATTGCCCAGTACTTTCATATAGAATGAAATGAAATATTTTTATTCCTCAGGTTTATCTTCCTCCCACAGATTCATCATGCTTGATATAAAAATTCAAAAAATCTGACTCAATAATTCACATCAATCATTTTATCATTTGAATTTCAAGAAGACACTATGAAAAGTTACGGTATCTAATGCTGTCCAAACTGTGGCAGGAGATGGCCCGGCAGCTGATGGAACAAGAGAAAAAGGAGTACAGAAAACATCGAGAAAGGGAGAAAGAGCGGGAGAGGGACCGAGAGGAAAAGGAACGTGAAAGGGAGAAAGAGCATGCCATGGAAAAGCGGCGACCAGAGGGAGACTACAGGGTATATATAAAACCATTTTTCTGTTTAATAAGATCATTGCATGATCCCAAATGTGATGTTCTCACATCTGTTCATAAGGTTGTTGTTTTTAGATGACCAGAAATAATCACTTGTCCCATTTACAAAGTCAACAAATGATTTTTCTTCTTTGTAAATGACCAGCCAAATTCAGAAGATGTTGTCCGGCCTCGAACCCGTGATGACTATGACCACCAGAGGCACAGGAACCACCACAAGCCTTCCCGGTATCAACACACTTCTTCTATACAATCAGCCTGAAGTATAAATGTTGTTTTATTTCTCATGCTGTCATTCGTAACGCATTTCCTGAATTGTCAACCTTGTCGCCGCCATGCTAGGCCACCTCATCCTCGTACCCACGACTATGAGAACGTCAACCCCAGTTACGGTTACCCAGAACACGCTCCCCAACGGGCGCCTGCCAGACCTGAGGCCGCGTACAAAGGTGATGTGTTTCATCCTAGTATATCCTAATAGGTACTTTTACACCTGTTACTATTTTCACCAGATATTAATTTTCAAATGTTAAATTGATAAACGTAAACTGGCATTGCAATCAACGTCAATTGCTCATTTCGTTGTACGCCGACACGTGTGTCAGAAATGTCAATAATATTCCAATTCATGCTGGAATTATGTGGTCATGTGACCACAATTTCTAAATCCAATTGGACTTAGGTTTGTTTTGTTTGCACTTTCATCAAATGATTCTTAACCTCGGACGCATTAACAGCAAAAAAAAAAAAAAAAGAAGCTGGGAGTAATGATGCCAGCTGTAATAAAGAAAAAAATGATCTCGGACAAAACTTCAATTCCACTTTTCGCGTGCCTTCTGATTGATGTCTGGTCCTTTTTCCAGGTGCCTATTACAAGCGGTGACTCAGGCTCCAGACAGGCTGTCAATTGTCCTCTGTCTCCGCCCTTATTTATCCTTTTGTCTTCAGCCATTCACACTCCTGACCAAAAGCCTTTGAGCCATTGAATGAATTGGCTTTTTTTCCCTCTTCTTTTCATCTGTAATCATTCCATTTCATTGCCACCAGAAGAAAAGAACATGCTGGAACCTCACTCATCTTTTTTTTTATTTTATTCTAAGTATAAATTATTTATAAATTTGAAATTTTCATACATCCCACCCAAAAAGAGCAGCTTCACCTAATATCATCACTCACAAAATTCCTATTGGTGGAAACAAGGCTGCGTTCTTTGCCATGCGTCATCCAACTCTCATTCCCTTTTTTTTTCTTCTGACTTTTTCATGGGATGCGTCTGCTCAGTCCTACGTGGCCTCAACATTTGGCAGCTGCTCTGCTCGTTTTAAAAGCCGTCATCTGCGTGCCATGCAACAAAAATGCAAAAGAGCCTTTTCTTTTAATCAAAATGCTGGCAGTTGACATTTCACTCATCCGCCAACCTTGAAGTTGTCGCACTGCAGAGGCGGACTGTAGCGGATGTCATTTAAAACACTGACACCCCCCCACAATTGACCCTTGGTTGCATGCTTGCTGATGGGTTTAAAGCTCTACATGGCTTTAATCTCCACATAAACTAAAGAGTGGGTGGCCATAAATGGAATGCCAAAGCATTTGATGCTAATCGTTTTTGACAGGAACCTTTACAAAACCCACTCTTCTTTTTTTTTTTAAATTAAAATAGTGTTTGTAATGAAAATTGTGCAGTATGGACTGGCATGCCTTGGTAATGGAAGAACTCTAAACTGTCCTTACTTGTGAATTTGTACCCTTCCAAATGAATGACTGTTTGCCGTACATTTTTTTGTATTATATTTGGGTTTAAAGCAATTTGGCATTGAACATTGTCATTTTTAGGGAGCAAAAAACAACTGCACGCATATTGCATGTGCTCTTGTGAGATGCGTATTCCCTGATTTTATTTTATTTGTGCAATTTATTTTTTATTTTTTATTTTTATGTCGTACCAAATTGGCCAACAAGGGAACAAGAACACTGTGTCATCTTATGGTAATGTCCATTTTCTTAAAGGGATAAGAACTTTTATTTCAGTCGTTTTCTGGTTATTCATTTGATTCTTTGTTTTGTTTTTTTCTAATAACATGCGGGGAGTTTATTCCCATTATTCTGTTCTGCTTGGAAACCCACTTAGAATTCACATTCGTTCTCAAAGGGACATTCTTGAATCGTTTTTACTGCTACTTCATATACCGTGTCGTTCATATTGAATAATCCGGAGCGTGCAAAATTAAAAACTTGGTTTGTTGATGAAATGTCACCTCCCTCTTACGTATATCTCCTGCTATGTCATGTGTGCGTCAGTGACAGTCATTTATAACAACGTGTAGTGAGTGTGTCCCATTCACACGATGGGATATGTGCCATAATTGTCATTACCTAAAATCACTTGGAGATGAAAGCGAAATTAGTAACGAGATTGCCACCTTGTGGGCTTGTTAACTATGGCAGCTTGTCAATGTTGAATTGTTCATCTTTTCCTTAAATAGGGGATAGGGAAATCTATACAAACTGCTCAGGAGGTGTGTGTGTACACTGGTGTGTGTTATGTATGTGATTCACGTAAATATTGAGCAGGTCATTTGATTATTATTATTTTTTTGTATTTTTTTTTTTTTTTTTTTTAGACAGGGCTTATATGCAATCTCTTATATCAACGTGCTGGAACATGCTGTATTTTGTCGCTTTTTTTTTTTAGGCTACATCACAATGGAATAATTTCGTTTACTTATTGCATCTAAACTTGTAATAAAGCAGGTTTCAAAGTCCGTGACTTGTTTTTTCAGTTTTCATGCCAAAACTTCTCTAAACCACAAAAGGACGTTTTAAACCAGTACTGCAGGTGTTTGTTTCATTCCAACCAATCCTTCCACCAAAGCTCTAATAAAATATGCATGACATAACAAAAATTATAGTTATTATAGTTTTGACTTTTAAGATAAATTATGTTTACATCATCAACATACGACTTCATGTTTGTGGCCTCCTCTGTTCTCGTTTAAAGTAAATGAAAAGGAGACTGGTTGGTGTGAAAAACCTGTTCTTAACTACATGTATATCATCAACTGTGTGCAAATGCAAATATTGACTACAAACTGTGAAAGATCATTTGCAATATTTTGAGTTTGAGCTTGAGGTGAATACAATACATAGAAAAACAACTTATTTATTTTGATTGAGTCTCATTTATTAATTTTTTTGTTTCTAATAACTTATTTTTCAGTTTTTGGCTTAACTATTAAAATAGAAATAAAATCTGTAACGTAATACATTATGAACCTACCTTAATCTGTACATACTATGTGATAAAACTGCAGGAGAAACAACACGTAAACGGTAAAAGTGCAAATCTTGCAATTTGCAGTTCCCTTTAATAACCACAAATGTTAATTTTAATGTCATATCTTTAATGTTATATCTTTTTTTTTTTTGCAGAATTCACACAATTATGAGACCCATGAAGAACTGCATAAAAGATGCTGAACACAAGGCACTCCTTATAATTACCATCTCAAGCAAAACTGGTTAACCTAATGATCCTTCCTTTTTTTTAACTCTTTCAGTCCCAAAGATGAGAAAATTGGCAACCGGAATCCATCCAACATTCTCGTCCACAACATGAACTTATTCACTCCCATTTGCGGCAATATTTCCATTTGAGATGGGAGGGATTGACTGGCAGCCCTCCCCCTGGATTGGACGTCTAACGTCATCAATGACAGAGAGTTAGGTAAAGTGACAACCTTCTCAGTTAAGAGACCTCTGTCTGGGGAAGTTTTACACACACCCATCATCATCATCATCGAGTGGAGCTGGTTCACCAACATACCACACATACTCACGCAGAGTCTACAAGTGTTAACACCGCCATGCCTACTGTGGCCTTATGCCAACACCAAACTGAAATGACTTACATATTTTTTTTAAAGAGACAAACATCTCCCTAGAATGATTATTACTAAGATGATGTATCAATGGCTAATACTTAGCCTGAATGCAAAAGTCGTCTCGCCACTAAAGCAAGAAAATCCCAATCATTTCCAATGGCTTGCATGCACATTGCACACACGACCAGAAACAATGACTGAAATGTTCAAGGTGACAAATTCCCAGGCAAAGTTTCTAGCGGCATGGGCAACAAAACAGCTGTGAAACATTTCCTGTGGAGACAAAACATAACACGAGTATTAAAATGCCAAGTCATCACTTCGGGCATCTTTACAAACCCTTTCTTGCAATTCACCAGGGTTTGGAGGTTAGGTCACTGGACTCACCTGTTCCGGTGATGACCGAAAAGAAGGCAGCGAGCCGGCCGAGCGTCACAGGTGAGTGTTTTCCTAACCTTGGCGGTTCAGGTGTGAGTGCATCTGTCTATCAAGACAACAACGCCGTGTCGGGACACGACGGATGACACACCCACTAGAGGTGCGCAGTGCCCTCCCCTATCTATGCTTATCTTCTACTCCATCTAGACATTAGATTAGATTAGATTAAATTAGAACTTTATTTCATTTGGGGAATTTTCTTTGTTGCAGTAGCAAGACACTAATAAGACACACAAGACATTGTAGACCTAGTTAAAAAAACTGGAGCAACACATAGAAAGTCCACAAGGTGGGGACCTTCTGCAGACATAATGTAAATAACCACACATACACACACACACACACAAACACACACACACACACACACACACACACACACACACACACACACACAAAAGAATAATAAATGTCATCTGTGTTCTTGTGAGATGGAGACCTATAACCAAAAACCTTCCTCTTACTCCATATATATGTATATTTTAAATAAAAATATATAAATAACTAAGAGGCCCCAAAAGGCCTGAGGCGTCTCTTCAGGAATAACCGGTAAGGAGTCAAGGCATCTACATGGCAATTATTTAATCCAGTTACGCCTCAAATCGGGTTACACGTTTAGACGTTGCCACGTTTTACGTGGTGTAAAATTAAAACTTAAATGAGTGGCACTGCCTTTGAAAATAACTTTCAAATTGTTCTTTAGACACATTCATCTGACTTTTGATGCAGATTTGAAACGGGAAGTGTTTCTTTACTTTTGCTCACTGCTCATTACAGAGTATCAAACACCACACCAAAAAAAAAAAAGAAAAAATCTACATGAGAGTTTGGAAAGGTGAGAAAGGCCGTTTGGCCAGGGGGCACTTACTCACTGTGCCTGATGCAGGAATGATATCTGACTGGTTAGAGCAGCAACTGAGCCAAAATGGAAGGGAGTCAACGTTGGATGCATGACAAGGCAATTATGAGAGCTTTGTTTAAGCTTGCACAAAGGACTTGACTATGGCCTCATTCATTTTTAAGGATAAGCCATCGATCTGATTCCAATACGTACTAAAAGGTTGGATATGACAAAAAAATCATGTCCACTTTTATTAAGTATTTGGCCTATCATGAATATGCATTGAAAGCACAAAAAAAGGAAAATATGATGAATACAATTTTAATTGGCTTTCTTTGGCATCTCCAGGAAATAGAACGATAGATTTTTAGTGTACTACTATAGATTTCTGTACATTGATGTCATTTCCATGCTTCCATGCCATTCTTGGGAGAGAATAAGCGGTCCAGAAAATGAATGAATGACTCTAACACCATTTTCCTAACATTGTTCGATTGTCACTCAAGTGTGAAAATGAATTAACTACAGTTAAAATGTAAAGAAAAGCCATATTATTATTCTGCTAGAGATTTAAAAAAAATAAACAAAACAAAAACAAATCTCTAATGACTTAAGTGGCATCATTTTACCTGGAATTTAGGGGGTTTACCTGAATGAGGAAAAGGTGTGCCATTATTTCCACTTCTTTTAACATTTTTAAGCATCATTGGTGACTAGCAGACAAACAGGAATTCCAAATTAAAAGCTAAAACTCTTTTCATATTAAACAGTCACATGAAATGATATCAGACCTGTAACACCCCTTATTTTATGTGTGCACACCAACTAATTGACCTCACTTAATTTTTACATTCCCTGTAGTCTCCTGTATATGTATTTTTTTTATTGTTAAAGCTCACCAGGCAGCATTGCAAAATCTTTTTCCCCTTTTTTGCCTGTTTAATCTTGTAGTGGTAGCTAAACTATTTTGCATCTATGTAAAACACATAGAATCTATTACATACAGTATCTATACAGTAAATACATCATAATCTGGCCCTTCCTGTATTTGTGTTTGACTAAACACACTAGATAGAATTTACCTGTCAAGCATTCTTGCTCAACCTGTTTCCAAAGGAGCTGTAAAAAAAGTATATATATATTTGATGAAGCAAATCTAGTTGGATTTGTCTGAGACTTAAAATGAACAACATATTCACACTTTTCCCTAGAAGCTGTTTCATTTTATTCATTCATTTTCTGAACCACCTATCCTGCCAAGGGTCACGGGGGTGCTGGAGCCAATCCCAGCCAACAATGGGCAACCAGCGGGGAACACCCTGAACGCATTCACGCTTACGCTCATACCTAGGAGCAATTTAGAGTGTTCAACCACCCTACCATGCATTTTTTCGGGATGTGAGGGGGAAACAGAATTACCCGGAGTAAACCCACACAAACCCGGGAAGAACAGGCAAATTGCACGCAGTGGGATTGAACCCTCGACCCCAGATCTGTGAGGCCTGTGTTTCAATTTATATATACGTACTACATACACATCTCTTCATCCTTGGTTGTGATGATTTGTACTCTGAGATACACTCTAATTAGAGATCAAAACTGATGTTATCTTTAATCTGTAAACGTTTGATTTGTTTTAAGATTGATTGTAATCAAATATTTGTGATTATCTGTTTGTTTCATATGACACCAAGCAGTTTAATATTTCAATTAAAAATAGCAATAAACAAACAAAAAATGATTGAATTTAATTGGATTACTGTATACAAGCGGTGGGCTTTGTATTCATTGAGAACAAAAAGATTTCTCCTTGCAAAAGAAAACTATTTTTCAACATTCTAGTATAATAGTGCAATGGTCAGTTTGGATTTTATATTAATGTATGTATCTTTTCCTGGGCCAATTCAACTTTTGAGGGTAAAATAAAGTGAGTAATGTATGATGTGTATGACACACACACACTAATGTTTTCTTTTAGTTTGATTCTTAGAACAGGAAAGGGTGTAAACTGATGCAATCTTTGTCTGTTTACAAATGTGCATCCCCTGACACCAAATTTGGTCAAATGATTTAAGTTAATTGTCTGGGTGAAATGAACACAAAGTTGATTCTTATAAACACATGCTGACTCCAGTACATTACCAAGGAAAAGAAGGATAATTGAGCATGTTTGTGCTTATTTATTAAGCGGAATTATTAGACCTCCTGCTCTGTCATTTCCAGTAGTTGACACAGTTTTAAAATGCTCATAGAGTTTTATTTGTTTTGGTTGTTGCTGTCTATTTGTTTGCATGTATCAAAAAATGTGAAATGGAGGTGGAAAAAGACAGGCATGAAATGATTTATTCTCATAAGAGTTGCAGGGGGTGCTGTAGCCTATCCCAGCTGACTTTAGGCAGGATGCAGGAGACACCCTGAATTGGTGGCCAGCCAATCACAGGGCACGGAGGAAATGGACAACCATTCACGCTCAAATGCATACCTAGGGGCAATTTAGAGTGTCCAAGCAGTTTACCCTGAATGTTTTTGAAATGTGGGAGGAAAGTGGAGTACCCGGAGTAAATCCACACAAGTATGGAGAAAACATGCAAATTCCACGAAGCGGGACCGACCTGGAATCGAACCCAGGACCCTAGAACTGAACCGCTCATCCGTGCTATTACAGGGTGACCCAAAAAAGATGCGTAGCAATGGAAATATTTTCGAAACTGATGGGTACGCATCTTTTTGGGTTTGTGTGTCAAAGTTCATCGCATTCAAATGTCTTGTTTTCTTCTATTTGTAGGCTTATCAGATAAAGGAGCGGACTTCCCACCAGTGGAGACCTCTTGGACGTCAGCAACCGCATAAATAGAGGCTGCAGCCCAACGCCCACCTTACTCTCTCAACAAGCATCCACAAGTGTCCGTGCAAAGCCTCCCAGTTAACTTTGTTTTCATTTTTTTGTTCATTGTGCTTCTCGCATCCTGCTTAGTCTCGGATGTCATGGCCAGCTCACCACTACAGCTGCTCGGTTTCTTCCTGGCACTGATCGGCGTGGCCACCACAGTGACCGCTACCGTCATGGTGGAATGGAAGACGCATGGACACTCGCACCGCATCATTGAAGGACTGTGGATGACCTGCAGCGTCGGACACAGGACCACCTGCGAAGTTTATGATTCTCTCCTCAAACTATCAGGTAAGGCAGACGGACGCGTTTTTTTTAGATTTGAAAGTTTGACAGTATCGGCCAGAAAGTAACTCGAGCAAGTAATGACTTTGAGTAATGGCCACACATGAACATGAAAAGGCAATTCATTCATTTGGGACCACTCCCAGATCAGGTCCAGATAACCAGGGCAATTCTGCTGGTGAGCATCTTCCTGTCCACCGTGGGGTTGATGGTCACCACTATCGGAATGAAGTGCACCCGCTTTATGGAGGGCAAACCCAATGCCAAAGGTGCAGTGGCTAGGATTGGAGGGATTATGTTCATGGTTGCAGGTATGAATTCTAAATTAATATATACTGCTACTTGGAATTTCAGACACTTCAGCTCAGGATTTGTGAGGGAAACTTTTTCCATGTATTTTCCTGTTTTACGTTGGGTTTCATCTTGTATGATGCCACCATAGAATCATTCCCATAGCAACGTTTACAGTATTTCAAGTCAGGTGTATTTACAGTAAGTAGTCCTCATCTTTACAGGCACTCAATATTTTTTTTAAAAATCAATGCCATTTCATGCCATTTCCAATAAGATTAGAGTGGTAGACATTTTTGAATAGTTTGACTGATCTTAGAAGGTCACTGAGTATTGTGTTCTGTTGTATATATATATATATATATATATATATATATATATATATATATATATATATATATATATATATATATATATATATATATATATATATATATATATATATATATATATATATATATATATATATATATATATATATATATATATATATATATATATATATATATATATATATATATATATACACATACATATATATATATATATATATATATATATATATATATATATATATATATATATATATATATATATATATATATATATATATATATACTTAATCAGTGTACATATCACAACAGAACACAATACTCAGTGACCTTCTAAGATATATATATATATATATATATATATATATATATATATATATATATATATATATATATATATATATATATATATATATATATATATATAGTCGAATGCAAAAATTCAATTTTTCCCACTTATATATATTTATAAAAGATGTGTGCATCTTTGAAGTTTGTCTTTAAAGGAATAATCTTAAAATTCTTCCTATTTGTTGACTTATTTCCTAATTTTCACTGAGGCATTGAAGTTTGGCTGACTGGGAAAGACGGTTGGCAAGTTTTCACAGCATTTATTCTTGTGCAGGCATAATGAGTTTAATCATAACATCCTGGTATGTCAAGAAGATCATTTCCGACTTCCACCATGACCATCATCTCCACCGGTGAGTCCTCGATCACACTGACCAACACACACGCACACACACATCATACATTGCTTCCAAGAATCCCTCCTGAATAAAATCTGGTTTAAAATGGGGCATCACCTGTACTTATTATGCAGCTTTGAGTTTGGAACGGCAGTGTTTGTCAGCTGGGCTGGCGGCCTCCTCACAACATTTGGCGGAGCTTTCCTGATCTGTCAGAAGTGCTCAAGGTCATCTTCGACCAGGTCTATCAACTCTAATCGCCTCCTGCAAACCAACAAGTCCAACAGTAACTATGTTTAATCAGGAAAAAATTCAAATGATCTTGGCCATCGTCTCAAAACGACTCATACATGCTTTGCACTGATAATTTTTATTAATTGATAACAATTAATAATTATTATAATGTAGATTACAAATGAAAATATCATTTAAAGGTCCTGTCACCTAACAGAATGTGTTCAACTTCCCATTATGGTTTCCTAAATGAACTTTTTACTTGTATATTTTTGTTCTGTCTTTTGTTTTTGTGATTTCATTCTATGACAATGTTTGTGTACAGTATTTTATAACAAAAATAAAATTGTGTGTCCATACAGTTAGAGTTTAGTGACAGAGGAGTGTCATTTATTTGACAGGGAGTGGCAATTTCCGGAAAATATGTCCTTGCACAAAATTTGGCAATTAGTAGAGACATGAGACATGCATGTGGCAAAACATCAGATTGGACAGAGAGATTAGATGGTGCTGGGGGGCAAAGGGGTTTAGAGGTTTACTCATCAGCGGAAATGCGACAATCTAATCTCTAATGCAAAATATTTTTTTCTGTGAAGTTACATTCCTTGCTGGTACAAAAGAATGCAGTATCAAATCCAATAGCTGCTCCCATGTTGCTGTTTTTATTGATGTGGGTCTCTCAATTTTTTTTTTCCTGGACAATACTGAAATCTTAACAAATAGCGATTTATATAAGACAACAGCAACAATTGATAAAGCCAATTAGAACTCTTTTTTTCGGATTGCCATTATAATTTTGCAATGTCTCAACACTGGAATCATTTGCATAGAAGCATTTCAAGTGTCTTTAGTAGATGTGTTGGTGCCTCCCACATAGCATGCAAAGATGCCTCCAAGGAATGTTTTAAGTGTCTTGACCTTTCAACAATTGATGATGGAGAAATGAATTACTTTTTACATGAGTTGAGAAGAAGCTGTTATTTAAAGCAAATAATTCACTTAAATTATTTTTGAGTGCACTGTTATTGGTTCCACTGCATACTCAGTACTTGTTAGAATGATTAGGGTCGTGGGGGGTGCTGGAGCCTATCCCAGCTGACTTTGGGCCAGAGGCGCGGGACACCCTGAATTGGTGGCCAGCCAACCGCAGGACCAAATATTTTTTGTCTACTGAAAATAATGAAAGGCTAATATTTCAGTGGAAAAAAAGATTCTAAAAACGTCCAATTTATGAATCCATAATGATAATAATCCAATTAACTTTTATAAATGTCACTTTTGCTGTAAAGCGTTAAAGTCCTTAAGAGTCAACTCTTGAACAACTATCCACGGTAGTGATCACTCTCCCTGATAGAGTTAAAAAATACTCCAACAAAACTGCCCCAAAAGACATGAGTAGTAATGGAAAGACGCCTGTAGTTAGAAGATTCAGCAACTAGGTGGAGACTATTTACTTCAAATGAAAGAACTAAGAATAACCGAAGAAGTCTACAAGAGTAAGGTAAATAGTATGCGATAAAGGTGATTAAATGAATCAATGGTATGGATCTAAATTGCTCAACAGGATCATCTATATTGCAAATGTGAGTATTTATTTAATTAAATCCTGTGCTGTTTTGTTGGAGGGCACCGTTAAGATTCCTCGATGACCCCCAGTGGAGAAAGAGCAGCCTGTAATTGTTGTCTATTCATTTGAAGGAGGAGTCTCCGGAGCCGAATAGGGGGGCCCTAGCCCCAGCCCCAGCCCCGGCCCATACCCCAACCCATGCCCCGGACCCTGCCGCAGCTCCGGCCACAACACAAATGATCTTCCCCGGCTGATGCAGCTTTTAATCGTAAGATCCTCCAGCCCCAGCATGCTGCGTGACACCTCCGGAGTATTTAAATGGACACCAAATCGAGGTTGACATCCTTGTGTTGACTGACAGCCAGCCTCAGTCACTACTCCACTCTTCCCTCAGGATGGACGCCAACTTTTTAGCCGTCTTGTCCGCTGTCCTGCTCGCCTACGTCCCTCCGTCCGCGTCCTCCCTGGAGCCTTACGACCTGTTGTACGAGGAGGCGGTGCGGTCGTTCTACAGCGGCGATTACAGCGGCGTGGTGCGCTCCATGGAAGAGGCACTGGCCAGTTATGCCGGCGTGCGGCGTACCAGGGTCCGATGCCGGCTGAAGTGTCAAGACCAGAATCCGTTCGGGGACCCTGTTTCCGAATTACGCTTCTTCGATGTGGTGCTCCACAGAGCGGCGTGCATAGACGCCTGCATGGAGGAAAGCATCGGCGTGCAGTCGAGGCATATGATCAGCGAGGATGTGGTGCACGATTTCAATAGAAGGACCCCCTACAACTATCTCCAGCTGGCTTATCTCAAGGTAAGGACTGGTCTTTAGTGGGTGAGGGGGAGGGCGTGGAGGTGTTGTGGGGGGCTCTTGTGAATGGGCTGCATTGTTGTCCACTCAGCAGGGTTAGTTTGTGTCCCTGCGGTTTCCTCCTTCTCATCACAAGTTGCTGCTAGGCAACGTGATGGACAATGCAGTCAGCTGATTTACTACAGAGGTGGGAAATGGATTTACACATTTTAAAGTTTAAAATTAGGTTTATATTTTATAAAAAATCCCAGTCCATTTTCGACTTATACCTGATCCATTCTGCCCTTCACAGTCAGTAGTCTTACCTCAAGTGATTTATACTATACAATAAAATTCAACTGATAGTTGGTGACAATTTTTAGTATGAGTGGTTATCACGCCCGCCTTACAGTTCTGAGTTCGGGGGTTCCATCACAGGTCCGGACCTTCCAGTGGGGAGTTTGCATGGGTTTTCTCCAGGTTCCCCGGTTCCGTCCTACATTCCAAAAAACGTGCACGGTAGGCTGGTTCCAATTGGCTGGACAGCAATTCAGGGTGTTCCCCACCTGGTGCCCATAAGCAAGGATAGACTTTAGCAACCTCCGTGACCCTTTGGAGGATAAGTAGTACAGATATTAAATCAGGCAAATGGCTATAAAAGGGACTCATTGCTCTGATTTCCTTACAAAATGCTTAAAAACAATTAACAAAAATCAATAAACATATTTCATTGTTCACTCCCCCATTAGATTCCAATTGGATTAGTTAATCCCTCAGCTGCTGTTTCGATCTTGTCTCTAATACCAGTCCATAATGAAATGTTAACCTCAGATGTTCTGACCTTCCACTTTCCATATTGTCATCTATTTGGAGCTCAGATGAGACACTGGCGGTCTCCGCTCATGAAGAACTGTGAGCGAGTCATATGGCAGAGCTTGCCCAGTGATGACACATGGCTTCCATGATCACAAGATGTGGGGAAGTTGTTTGACACTGAGCCGTCTGTTTTGGACATTTCCCTTGAAATCAGCAGTCTAAACGGGTTCATTCCTAAAGTGCTAATCAATTACACATCCCCTTTCATCTGTTTTGACCATCTGAAATTCTCAAGAAGCAACCACAACACCCCTTAGGCTTATGTTTATAAAACATCCAGAGCGGGAAGCTGCGATACATTTTAAATCATAGCCAGGACTGTCAAAATGACTGCCAATGGACTACCAGGTGAGGAAATGCAAAGGCGGGTGGGCAGTCGGTCAGTGTGCACGTGCCGTCTTCATCTTCAACATGTTCAAATGTCATGTGCACATTTAGGCTTTCGTGTACTTTGGAGGCACTTGGTGTTTTTCAAAATAAATAAAATTCCTTCAGGGTTCGTCGTTCCGCCTTTGCACGTCTCGCGTCAGTACAATGCAGCCCTTTTGGGTCCGTTGGAAGGGGCTTCCACAGGCTCTGACTGTTCTGCTCCCTCAGTGCTGTGTACATCCTCGCCTCGCCCATCATTTAGTGCTCGCAAATATTTTATTTTCCTGTTGTGGTCTGTTTGCTTTTCTTTAAAATGAGTGGCAGGCTGTTGCTGTGACCGGGTTGTGACAGAGGTCTGTGGAACTGACCACAAAGGATCAAAGGGCCCGAGTCTCACAGCTACTGATTTTATCAACAGCTGCTGGGGTCTAAATCGAACACTGCTGTGTGTTGTTCGCAGTTTCATTCGATCCCAATGTATACTTACAAGATCATTCCATGGGTGAGAAACACAACTACTCAGAAATGATTGTTAAAAAAACGTTTTATCTTAAGCAACAAACCGAGAAATAATTCCAAGGTTGTGCCACATTCAAAAAACAAAATATGCGATATGCTCTGACTGCAATCTTGTTTTTCAAAACACAGGCTTTGATTTTTGAACAAGCTCATGCATAAGATCTCATTATATTGTGACTTTGTTGCTATGGTTTGGGAACTATTGATTGTACATCAATGTGGGTTTCTGATTATCGAAGTAGTACTCAAAACAGAATGTATAAATTGTGGAGAGCAGAATTAACCCAAAACCATCTGGCAGAATGGATGCATTTAACCTTCTGCGGTATTGTTTTTCCCCTAAAAAAAGGAATTAAATAGATAGCATTAATGTCTTATTTCTATCAAAGTACTGAGTGACTGAAGTACACAATGTATTCACATTTTTTGGCATGTGTTCCTGATCACAAGGTGGTTCTTGAGTTTTTGTTTTTTTAAACTGAAAACGCCAATGGGTCAGATGGTTGTTTTTCACCAAGCGGGTTTGATCTGTTTGCTCTATTTAATGGCTCGTAAAAGGGTTTAAGTGGTTGGTTAATTAACTGGGAGCCTGAAAGGAAAGGAACGCCATCTTAGATTACATCCGAAGGCCTCTCTGATTTGTACTTTACCCAGACAGCCAGACAGTCTGGTACTTGGCCATGCAAGAGGCTACTGCATGACTGGACTTGAGTGGGTGGCACACGTTAGGAATGTGTGTGCCTACTGCTGCACACCACACCGGTTTTCTTTATCCGCCTGCCACCTAATGAGTTATTGAAGAGGAATTGGTCTGTTGGGTTGATGAGTTGTAAGTAGTTCTGCCATTAGCTTCGGGAGGAGGACTAGGTTGGAATCAATGTCTCTTTTTAGAGCAATTCATATCTAAAGGGACTTGCAGACCTCCATGGAAGATCTTAACTTCCTGTAATTGAATGCCCAGAGCAGCTGGTCAAGCACCTTTTACATATACAGTGAAGTATATAAATATCTATGTGTGGGTGTGTCTATGTACACACAGATGTTCCTCTTGGGTTATTGCACTGCGTTCAAGGTAATAAACACTTTGGCATAAGACTGCTTGAGACGATTTGTACTAATCTAGTTTTTTTAATAACTTGGATGATTGGTTTGTTGTTTCTCATCAGTAGAAAGATAAAAATATTACAGACCGTCCTGTTACTCCTGAACATAACCTGTTTCTAACTTAGAAATATTCGCACAAGAAATACATGTTTGAAACTGTAGTCATAAAAACACAGTGCCAATAGATTGGGAAGCTTCTGTGAACAAAAATACTCCAACTCACAAAAGCACTCTAATTTCTCAGTATTTGGAATTGATGTTATCTGAGTTTGGACAGTTTTACTGTTGTCAGCATGTATGTAAATGGTCTAAGGAACTTCTACTTCATACATCATACAAGATTCTATCTGCTTGAATGTCAGTCATCTGTGTGGTCGAAAATGAAGCTGTAAATCATGCCTACGTTTGTCATGAGATGACAGCCAATCCATCAAGTACTGAGAGCATCTTGTTTTGTATTTTTGACCTCAAAACCTCCACTTCTATTGAAAATTCACCCTTAGGTTAGGTTTAAGGGGTTAGTCCATGTCTTTTCATAGACTATATATTTTGCTGGGATAAGTGACTATGTGCTTCAAATTATTATATGCATCCAAAAACCCAACCCTAAAAGCACCCACTGCTATAAATTATTATGTCATGTGATTTTGTAAGCGGCCTGTAATAGTAATTCCTTTTAGCTTTGTTGAACTCTTAGATTTCCAACTTTGACATGAACCCAGTGACCTTTTGATCTTTTCAGTTGATCCAAGTAGTATTTTCCTTTGGGGAAACAGGTAGCGTGACACCTTACTTGGGGGTCACGAGAGACTGCCACTGACCCGCCGCATTGTCTCCACATCTGCTTTACATCAACATCACATTGCCCCTAATGACATTTCTCGAAAAGGTTTGACCCCAGGAGCCATTGACAAAGTCTTATGTCCTTTTCTGGATTTCTGGAGACCATATCATCTTCAGCCAATTATAGACAGTCAAATCATGGCTCTAAAAATGTCTTTTATGGAGGTCCAATCAAAACACAGTAGCTTTTCCTGGTCAAGCTGCTTCAATGGAGTGTATAATGATGATCACATTTCCAAAGTAACCCCTTTAAAAGTAACTCCAGTACGGGGTTTTATATCTAATGGCCTCCAGATATGATGGGATACGTTAAAGTATGAACCTTCAATCATCAGGCTCCTGAGCCAAAGATTTATTGCAGCGAACACTCCAAACAGGTCAAATGGAATTTAATATATCAAGAAAAAAAGTGAAGTTGGCTCTGTTTGCTCTTTTTTTTTGACAAACTGAACTTATTAACAAAGTGAAAAGTGAGACAGACACTCAAGATGGAAAATCCTTGACAACTTTTAGGTCCAGTATGTCTTTTTTTTAAGTCCTAAACAAATGAATCATGATGTTGTTAGGAATATTTTCTGAAAGTATAGAGGCAATGGAAAAAAATCAGTATTGCAATATTTTTTTACACAAATAGATGTCGAATAGGGGCCGCAATATATTTTCCTGCCAGCCGCTATTGATTGGTCCCAAGTCCACAAGTTTGACACATTTGGAAATCACAATTTGTGCATTAAAAGGTCAGGTTCACCTTCCACAAACAGTTT
The DNA here is from genome assembly GCF_051989575.1 of Stigmatopora nigra. Taxonomy (NCBI): domain Eukaryota; kingdom Metazoa; phylum Chordata; class Actinopteri; order Syngnathiformes; family Syngnathidae; genus Stigmatopora; species Stigmatopora nigra. The sequence continues at coordinate 6,463,446 of NC_135512.1, forward strand.
ATTCAAACTACTGTTTTTTAGAAAAGGAACAAAGATGTTTTCTTGGTATAACAAAGCCTTTTGTTACCCTTTAAATGCCTTTTACCCAGATGTTTGTTTGCAAAAACTGCAGCGGCCTTCCTACAAGTCATTTTTTATAGCCCGACCGTCTGAGGGTGTAACACAAGAGACCTCTGACTATAAAATTGTCTCTGTTAATTCCCTGAATTAAATGTAGATTGTCATTACCTCAGAAGAATTATGCACAAAATTGAACTCACATTTCTATCATTATTCTCCAATTGAGGATTTATGGAGAATGTGGTTTGATTTAATGCTTAATTGCCATCTGTGAGTAATACTGGGTATTGCGACAGGTTTGCCTTGCTTCACTGTTTTGGTCAACTCTATTTGCATGTTTACTTCAGAGTTGGACATGACATAGGAGGTCCTCGCAGCACGCCAACATTTTGGAGGAAAGAACTTCAGACATGATGACACTTAAGGGTGTCGGATTAGCCCTCATGGGTCCAGTAAAAGGGAAGACATCAGTCTTGTAAAGTATTTTCACTGGATAAATAATCATTGCGCACATGTTGCTATCCTAAACACTTGTGTGACATGGCCAAAGTTTGAGGCCTGTGTAGAGTTAGGTGACTGTCGGATATCAGATGTCTTGCTCTAGGAATAGAAAATGCCAGAGATTCCATTTTGCAAGGAGATCAGTATTTTGGATCTGTTTGATTTATTACATATAAAAAAGGGGGGTATTTTCAGCATCATTTTCTGCCTTTCATAATCTCTAAATAAACATTTACTAGCTCTAAATAGGAGTTAGTCAGCCCTGCAAATACCCTCATTTGCTTTGCTTTGTAGAAAAATCATTTTCTTAAAGCTGCTTTTTAGCTTTCAATCACAAACCATGTGTTTAAAACCTGTTTAGAAGCGAAATAATTCAACTATAGAATTAATCTACATTTTCAAATTACTATTTAAATCCTGTCATTGAGGCTAAGCCATCACCATCTGTTAAACATCATCAATATCTGCCATTCATTAGGTTAGGTTATTTATTTTTTTAGTGGTGGTTACACCATGTTTGAAGGCTTCTGATATCCCTCTTTGGTGCATCTATTTGAAAATTGCTGACCCAGAAGAGTCAACATTGCCCCCAGATCTTACAAATATAGCTGCTCCAAGTTTCACTGACGAAAAAGCTTCTCTTCAATCAAGTGAATATAGTGAACTAATTTCCAGTTTCTGTTGACCTTCTCATGAGATTCAACATTTTCTGTGCAGGAATTTTATAGTTGACGTAGTAAAAATGTGAAGAATCTAAATCTTTCTTCCTTTCATGCCTCTATACTAAGCTTTTACAAAGAAGGAGCTCTTTTTTTCTTTTAATAGTCTAAATAAACCTGCACATGGGTGCGTGAGTGGGTTCAGTTAATTATACAGTAGGTGTGAGCTTGTAGCACATGTTTGCTTTTGGGGGTCTTCTTGGCAGACTTTTAAATAAAACAAAGACTTTGTAAACTACGTAATACATTATACATAAACATAACTAGTTACGATTATGACTCCAATCCACTCTGCAGTTTTTTTGGGGGGGAGGAAGAACTTCTGTTACTAATTTCTAAAGGGCAACACCTACTTATTAAAGCCGTGCAATGCACTCACCTTGTGGGCTGGTTACCAGGCAACGGGAACACAAACAAAACTTGTATGGTTTACTAAATGTCCTCATCTGTGAGATATTTTATCATGGCTTGGTAAGGAATCAAGACCTTGTCATCAAATTAATATTTAATACACAAAACAGGAATTATTTCAATTTAATTGGTTTAACCACATGTACTATATTAGCTCTGTGTATTTTTTCAACCAGCATCTTGTGTGCTTTTCACACTTTTTTTTCTTTAATTCTTTTCTTTACGAAACTTCATGCTATAAGAAAAAAAAAGGAAAAAAAAACCCATGGAGGTCTTCACTCATCACAGCCAAAAATAACATGCTGCCGGGTGCTGTGTGGTTTTCTGTGATGTGCCCGTCTGTTGTACTTTCTTTCATGTTTTCCACTGTCTGCTTACTTTTACAGTACAGCTTGAGTGCGGGTTATGGTCAAGACATTCATGTTTTAATATGTCGTCATGTATGTTGAAGTCTTTCGTTTAGACTGTGCTGTAATGGGTCACAAGATTAGTGTCATTTCAATACGAGGAAGATCTTACTAGAGTTTTTAGAGCAACAAGGTAAATTAAAGTCAAATTTTTTGAAACAAACTCTGCGGTTGGATGCTGCCACTTAAGGAATGATATCATAACTTTTTGTCTTGTCGGCTCAGTGGGAGGCCGAAGGGAGGATATGAGATCAGCGGGAGTTTGATTTCATCCTTTTGTTTCTATAGAGCATGACAGCATTGTGCTGTTGCCCATCATACAACGATCCAGCTGTTTGTATTTTAATGGTGATGGTCTTTTTCTTTTTTTTTTTTTTTTTTAAGGAGTGCTTTGTTTTTGATAAGTCTGGTGATGTTTTTCCTCACCATATTGTTGGGGATTTCCTCTGGCCTTGGAGTCTTCCTGTTATCAGAGCTGTGACTCAGTGAATGAAAAGATTTTTCCGCTGAAGCACCCCCGCTCTGATTACTACATTTTATTGATTTTGGCAAAAATAGTAGGAAAGCTGCATTAAGATGTATTGAGTAGTTTTTTTCCCCACCTGTAATTTCAAACAGTTGTGGAGTCACTTAGGTGCTAAAGCATTTCGAAGTAATGACATAAGGATATACTTGGCAATGAAAATGCTGAATGACAAAGAGGGAGATGCTGTGAAAGACCTTTTTTCAAACCCCTTGAGAGACCATATGGAAATGCTCTTCTAACATTAGAACCGAACATTCAATCAACACTGGCTGAATCATAATAATTATAGTTGCATTAGTTGTTAGTCTTAGGTAGAATGCGACAAATACCAGATCAGGGAATGATTGGCTCCTGTGAAATATAATATATTCCAGCTGATGTGAACTGACATAGTTCTAATTGTCCCTTTGTGGTGTTGTAAAATCTGAACAACAGCCTAAATCTTTGGCCATTTTCCTTGAAATAGTTGAACTAAAAATCAAGAACCCAGCCCTTTGTCGTTTCACCTATCCTTTGGGTGTAATTACAGCAATGAAAGGGCAACAGTTGTCTCAATTATGTCACACCCAAAAGCTCTCCAGAAGTAATTAACATGAGCAGGCGATTGATTGAAATACAGGCGGCGACTTGGGCTCAGGGGCCTGTTGTTAGACAGCTGGGTGTGGTGAACTTTGGCCTTGTTGCTTGCACCTTTGTTAACTTTTGTCATTTTCTTCCTGGAACAAGTCTGAATAGTTTGAGTAAAAATGCATCTTGGTTGTAAGATAACAACCTTAATACACTCACATCTCTGACGTTTACACTCATTAAATAGTAAGGAAATATTGACTGGAGTTTTATAGTGCAGTGGATGAAGTTCTCTGTGACAACATGGACAATACAGCTGTTCACAAGATTAAGAATTTTAGGACCCAATGACTCAGGTTTTGAATCTTGCCCAAGTTTTTCCAAGATATGTTCCTTTCTTCATTTTTCAAAGACACCATACATTGGGAAAGAGGTATTTAGTTTAAGCTGTGTTTCTTTCCAGGCTTAATTACATCCACATTTGCACAATGAGGAAGAAACCAGTTTGTGATAGTTCTGCGAACCACGCAGTCGTGATTTTAGTGGCAGCTGGCATCCGTTCCTGCCAATGTCACAGCCTTGACTTTAAATGGTGCAAAGTGTCAGAGCTCCCAGACTGTGCATTTTCAGAATTCTTGGATAAGCAGATACTTACAACAGACCACATACCGTTGTTTGTGTTGTGTTATTTGGCACACGAGAAGAAGGATAGTGGTGCAATATCACTCGGGTTTGTGGCCAATTCCAGGCCAAAATTCAACAACATCTGCACTGTTGTTCGTACGCCAAACCTCATCATTATTTGTTAGTCTCATGCTGTCGGAAACCGAGAGACACTTTTACGTCCCGGGAGAAGCACATTCAGATGCATGTATACTAAATACAAAAAAAAACAAAAAAAAACATACTTACAATTCCTTTAGTGCTGGTGCAGGTGGGATACGTCTACAACCAATATCTAAGCATGTGTCCTGTGACCCACACACATCATTTCCTGCTTCTTTACCACTCAAGTTGATCTCACTCTGACTCCTGTATAACCTCAATAACAGAGCTCAGCATATGTTTTCATTTCCCAAACAGCTCTAAAGAGACGATGGACGTTATTTTAAACGTATATAGTAGAATGGTTTTATTGCCTTTGGCCCTGCATGACCGCAGGAGAAACTATTGCCAGGTGGCTCATTTTTGCCATGCTTGCTGAGGCAAGCTAATGGATATCTCTGTCTTTACAAAATGTTTAACTTTTGGCTGATGTGAAGCCATGAAGTTCTTGTCAGTCTGTTACTGGAAGAAACGGCATTCGCAGAAACGTTTATTCCACACGGAGTCAGCTGTGAATAAGTAGTGGTTTTGAGGTTAAGGCCGTGTTGGGATGAATCATGTACTATTGTGTCTTCACTCTGCAGGCAGTTCCGTATGCCAGAAGACATACTTTGGTCTTAAATAGCTCTCTTTTTTTCAATTTCATGGATCGCTAAGAATAAATGGAAAGTAGCAAAGCATACAGAGGCAAAATAGCCATTCATTGAAACAATTGCATTTTATTCATTTCATTTAAGACTATTTTTGGACATCTAGTGACAGGGTCAAAAGGTCACTGACTTTGTTGTTCTTGTTATTGTTGAAAACACCAAGTAGAATTGCTATTCCTTTGTTATTTGTGGACCGATTGGAATGAAATTTGGTAGAAAGTATACACAGTTATTTTATTTGCCAATGAGCAGATTAAAACACTGAATTTTACATCAAACATATGCCCCCAAAATAAACTCTTGCATGGATGTAGGCCTTTGATTACATCATTTTTTTAAATTTTATTTTATTATAACCCAGGGATCCCTTCCTCCACTTGTAGAACTTACTGCACGTGACTGCTAAAATGGCTAAAGTGTGTAATGTCAACAAAGTCGAGCATGCAGACTCGCGCCATCATGAGCCCCTCACTGGGTGGCCTTGCACGATTGACTGCATAAGGATAGGCTTTGAAAGAGTTCATCATCAATGACGCAAACATTGTCAGGATTCAGGCTGCATTCTCATTCCACTCTTGCTGACACCATCACACCAGAAGGAAATCCAAATCTGGATTTCATCTTTTTGGTTTATAGTAGTTCAGTTTTTAGCCCAATTCTCATCTTATATTCTGTTTCTAAAAGCACACAACGTAAGACTACCAAGGATTCAGAGAATAAGCTCAGTCCAATTGGATTTCATTTATTATTTGGCAGTGTGGCAAACTGTTTCAGACTTCCAACATTAGAAATGTGAGCTTTACACTTGTGACAAAGAACAGTGGGCAGGTGTGAAGTGAAGCCATATTCTATAAGACATATGGAGTGTATTATCCTGACAGGTCTGAGTTTCTTTGACAGTGAGGGAGACTTTATCGTATATTTTTTTCATAAAATGTTTCACGTGTTGAGATGATACAGGTTCAATTATCTGAAGCAAGCTGTTTTTTTTGTAACTCCAAGTCCTATCAGTATTCATACAGACACTATTGGTGCCTAGTCTTCGAGTTGTTTGGAGAATGTAGAAGTATTTTGGGTGCTGAGATGGCTCAGTGAAGGATAACCTCCGGCACTATCATAACCCATGCAAGCCACCCTTCATCGGGCAAATACGCACACATGCATTCCTTTCTTGTCTGAAACCTTCTAGGAAATATCCATTAGAAAAAAAGATAGGCATGTAGACAAGATGGGGAATATATAAAGTGATATCTTTAATGTAATTAAGTCAAATGACAGTTTTACCACGTTTCTCAGATAATTTGAATGAAAATAATGAAACTAACGGGCGACAGTTGGCTCGTTGTAGATATGTGACAGTTTAAATGGGTTTGACCACATAACGGAGTTGGCCCAAGTGTATGTGTGAGTGGGACTGAATTCCAGTTATCCTGCTGTGTGTCAAAGATGCTACATCTGTGTAATGTGACAGCAACAACAGGAGTCATTCATGTTCATAAAAGGAGCAGACTCGCTTTTAGAGGCCTCTGAATCAAGCTAAAACCAAACTAATCTTAACCTGTTTTGCTACTTAGTAGGATTCTAAAACTACTATCCATGTTGGCATTCTGACCATTCCTTTAAACACAGTCAAGTAATCTCTTAGAAACTTAAGGTAATCTTTTGAGACTTGTTTGGCCAAGTTTTCAGATTTTGATAATACTCTTGCTTGCATTTAATTCAATCCCATAAACTCAGCCGTTCTTTTTACATGGAAATAATCTCATTTTGGTTTCACTTTTCTTAATTATCTTTAGCATCTTATTTGAAAATTCAACCATTTCTTTTATACATTTTTGCATCTTATTGAGATTGGTTGAGATTGAATTTATATATAAAAGTATTTTTTGTGAGCAGACCCGGATACATTTTCAGGAATTAATTTTATAGGTACATGTTGCAAATTAAATGTGAACCAAATGAATCTGCTTTCAAACTATACTTAGCTCATTTGCATTTCATTCATTTTCTATGTTGGAATGGTAGAGAAGCTCAAGATATCCTATGTTCGTGTCAACAGGATTTTGACGTTTTCCTCAATTCCCACATTGCATTGGTTTATGTTCTCATTAGATTTTGGCGTCAGACCGTGTGGGGGAGAATGATGTCAGTTCATACAGAGTACAATCCTGCTTAACTCTGATCTGACAGTAGATGATCTAGAACTGCATACCAGTCAGATGTCATTGAACATATCCTACAAATGTGGTTGCATTTTTATATCAAATGCCACTGTATTTTAATTTGTTATGGCATTTTTGGTTCTTTACTATACTAATATAAACAACATTACATTTTTAGCATTGAAGAATAGTGACTTTGTCTTATTTATGTTCTGTTATCTATTTGTACATCCATTCCCCGCTCATTAAAGATACCAAACATTAGATTGCCCAATAGTTTATTATATAAGTTAATTAAGTGAATGTAAAGGCCAATTATAAAATAACAATGGATTCATTCCCTAATTACATGGAAATAAGCAAAATAATTTAATTTACTAGTGAACTAACCTTAATGTTTTAAAGGGCAAACTCAAAAGTAATGAAAAATAAGCAACATTGCATATTTGACATTGTTTTATTAGTGGTTTTGAGAGATTACCATGCAAAAGATTGGTGTGTCTGTGGATCATCTCAATTATTTTGCTTGACTTTTTGTTTCTTTAAGTCCATATTCTCCAGAATGTTCAGCACTAAGTGTTATACCCCCTGTATTCTTTTGAGCCCCTTGTCTCGGAGTGGGGGGTGGAGAACCTGCCTGTAGCTGCACACACAAACACACCGTTGTGTTCAGGTCTAACCCCAAAATGGAAGACAAATAAGTGTCTTGCTTGAGGCTGCACAGGATGCAGGTGAAGCTTAAAAAAAAGATCAGTTGCATGGCAGCTCTTATTTAAAAAAAAAAACTTTATTAAATCGTGTCAATTGTATCTCAAAGCAAAAGTTCCACAAAACTTCAATCAGCAGCAATTTTTGCCTCCCAATGCAAATATTTATTCTGAATTAAAAAAAAAAATCAGCCAGACACAACTAGAGTAATATCCCATGTTTCCACTCTATCTTGATTTTACAGAAACTCAGCTAGAGGTTTGTTTCCACCCGACATTAAATGTGTATATACCTCACTCAGTAAACACAATTAATTTTATCCCGACTGTGTAAAGATAATGTCAAACAACCTTCGACGCAACACTAAACCAGACCAATTAACACATTTTACCTTTCTCCCTGCTATGTGTGGGTAAGTGGGGGCTTCCCGGGGTGAGAACTGGGACTGGATGAATGCTGGCATTGTCTGCACATGGATTGCCCCACACCAACACATTCACTCTAACCTTTCAGTCCTTATTGTGTGCATTTGTATTCTTATGAATTAGCAGTTACACACCAGCTCAAGCTGGTATGGCTAGTGGAAAGGCTTAGTAAGTCCACACTCATATGAGACCTTTGACCTCCAAATGTTGGCCCCAAAGCAAAGCCTACTTTTAGGAAGTCCCCACATCTTGACTAGTGCTTTTGGGAGAAATAAAACACGTGACTTGGTTTCCTGTTATCTCCCTGGATGTTAACATTTATGCCTTTTTCTTGTACTATTCCGAAGCTAAATATAAATGTTAAGATAATAAAATGTCAACTATACGTGATCGTTGTTTATTCTCCAACGAGACTAATATATTTGCATTATATTTCGCAAAGGAGTTTTGGCGGGCTTGGGAGTGGATGTGAATTTTTATGTTAGCATTTGAAGAGTTTCCTGTTTGGAAATATTTGTGTTTTTTTTTTTTTTAGTATGCAGCCTATCCCTCTTCTGTATACACCTTTGACAAATACATGTAAAGCAACGTGAGTGAGAGAGACAGCACAACTGTGTGCCAAAGTTTTCATTTCCATTCCAAAAACAGACACCTTCACGTGAAAGGAAGCAGTTGTGGATCAGCAAATAGTCGCGTTAAAATAAGACGCCAGGCTGACCGGTACCGTTTTTAGTTCTTGGGAGAAAAAAAAGTGTCTGTTACTGTTTTCCAAGAGAGAATGAATGTGATTGGGATGGCGAGGGGAGGAAAACATTACAGTCTATTTTCCACCATGTCTGCATGGCTTTAAACATTCACACACCTTTTTGAGGTTTCTAACACAAAGCGGCTCTTTAAGGTCTTCAACCTGCCCAGGAAGTCTAGTCAGACATGGTAAAGACGGATGCTTGGCTTGGGGCACAGTAGCTAATGGGGTGTCAGTTTGCTTTGGGAAAAAGGAACATTTTCTCCCAGAGTGTGAACCCCTTTGCTGCTTTAAGAAGCTGTCACGGGAGATGGAAAGGAAGCAGCCATTTCCCCTTTATATGATGTCAGCTACAAGAAAGACATGGCTACAGATGCTGAAAAAAATCTCCTTTATTAAGCTGGCTCCCTCACTGCATATTGCCTTTTAATGGATGTGAACTAATAAATGTGCTCAAGTACATTAAATGAACCCAAGTGTTGACCAACCGATTATACTGTTCTTGGAAAAGAGGCTGAAGAACAATTATTCGAGATTCTGAGTCACACAGTGTCCTTGCCAATGTTGTTGTAATTGTTAAATGTGGAGAAGGCCAGGTTTTCAAGTTATAAAATGCCAAATGAATCCCAGCCTGAATTTGAGGGCTTTACTTTAGCATGCTTGGACAAAAAAAAATGATGTCCTTGCACAACTGCAGGAATGCATTTGTACCCAAAAGTCTTCATCCATCATTGCAACACTGGGGAATGTTTTTTGGATAATTATGCCTCTTCACGGGATCCCCATCACACTGTACAATTAGGTTAGGGTTTTTTTTAATTACAAAAAAAGTGACCTGCATAGCATTTGAGTTACGTGTGCTTGTATGAGGATGGATTCCATTATTTTTTACTGAATCAACAAACATTAAAACCTAAAAATATTGATGTTTTTATACAGTACATAGACAGACTTTGTAATAGTTTGCTCCTAGGTACAACTAGGTACAATTTGATCCGTCTATTCATCCAGTACCGTTTCCCATTCAATAAATATTGGCATATATTTACATTTTCATTATTATTGGCCTTAAATGCCCCCGCAATGGAATTTAGGTTAAATTATAATAGCGTGTGCTCTTTCTGCCTCAATTTTGCCATCATGTACAGGAGAAATACATGCTGAAACAGATTCAGTCCAGGTGACTGAGTTAACAATTTCGCAACATTCAATTTCTTTTCTTCATTGGATGGCTTTTGCTTTGGGCCAATAATTATCTGATCTTTGTAACACTTTTTCAGCGACCTAAAGGCAATTAAAAGCTCTCCTGTAAACTGTAACGCAATACCGTTATAGAAATTAAGTTATTATACCAGTAATCATACTATAAGCATTTAGGGAAATACAGGAGGATTAAGTAATGTTTAAGCCATACTATTAAGGCAGAATTTTATGATTATCTTATATATATTATGTGTGCACACTCAGTTCTTTTCCCCTTTAAAAAAAAACAGCAGTTACAGACTTATCACCTTGGTGTGACTGTTGTCTGGCACATTGGCCATGAGACAGCCGACAGCCCACGTCAAAGAAAGGTTTGAACCAATGATGGAAGCAGCGTGGGCTAGTCACGCCTCGTGTCTTCCCGAGCTAATGAAAGAGGCTTTCTCGTGGCGACAGCGGTGAGGCCTTTTCCAGAAATTCCTTAGGCATGACCTTATTGGGGGAACACTGTGGCCTAGGGTGGGGACAAGACATACAGAAAGAGGCCACTGTGTAAAGCTGTCAGTAGTAATAGAGAGATTAAAGAAATGGGAGGTTTGATGGGAGGAGGACACGTGGGCATGCAGCCATGACCTCACCAATGGCAATTTGGAAGGCTTTTCTTCCATTCTTTGTGTACATGATAGATAGTGTTTTAGCATATTTTTCAAAAATGGCATGGCAAGTTGATTGTTTGACTCTTGGCTTATGTCAATTTGCACTGACAGTTAAAGTTGTGTTTGGAAAAATGGATCATCTTGACAGAAGTAGTTAAAGTGTATGTTTGGGTGTCGTAGTTCCAACATGCTAAATCAAACAGGAGCTATTTTCCATTCTTCAAGGAATGTTCCATGAATCACCAAAGTTCTCAGTAGAAAGACAGTGGAGGATTCAGCAGCCATTTCAGAAAATGTTCCTTTAGCATGACATGTCGCTGCCAAATACTACTGCCAAGCATAGCTGCTACTGTACTGTTCTGTCACAGATTCAATGGGGTATGTGAAGCGTGAATTAATGATTTATGTTGGACTTGGTTTGTATGTGCTTTGTAAACCAGTCAAAACAATCCAAGTTGGAGTTGGCTTTAAACTAAATCAATGTTTTAATTAGTCTTGCACTTTCTGTAACTGAGAGGATGAAAACAGATTTCACAAGGACTATTTTAAAGCCGCATTGCTTCCCAGAGATATGAAGTGGAAATGCTCCTTTGTGGGGGAGTTGGTGGGATCCGGGGCAATTTTTAACGCTTTTATCGATCCTAATCTCTCCCGTTAAGATTCTTCTTCCTGAAAAATTTCCTTGGAAAAGAAATTAAAATGTTTTACTCGCTTCTGCAACATTGTCTTTGCCACTTCCCAGTCTAGTCATTAAAAAAAATACATTTTTTCTTTAGATTTATGCAAGTCTATACAGTGAATGGTAGTCAATGTCAAGTTATCAGTACAAAAGAAATAGAATCACATTATTTCTCTTTTGATTCACATATTTGACCCATTTACTCTTTAGCCGTATTATAAATAAGCCTTTTCAAAGTTAAATTCACTCTTGTAACCATATAAATTGTCAGATTGAGGTCCTCTCAGGACTCGGATATTAAAAGTGACTAAACATTGTTTAGCGCTGCATGGGAAAGAATGTTGTTGTACTATTAGGCATGTGCTTCTTTACTAATGACGCCCAATAGGCATCTATTGAGGATCAAGGCAGGAACTAGTGTCTATTAAGTCAGCCCGTTCTACCTGGGTTTGGTCAATAGTCCCTCGTCGGGCCACTTTGAATTGGTAATTGATACTGCGTCAAAAGTACAGCCGTCATGGCTTTCTATAGTCTTCTCAGTAAGCAACACCCTTAAGGCGGTAACTGATTCCAAGCATGGGTGAGGTACTGAAATCATGTCTACATGAACTCATTTATTTTAGTCATCCTAGGTTGTAAGACAATGAGTCTGATGTTGGCCTCTGGATATTGACTTCTCTGTATTAAGCGGGACAATCAGATAAGGCTGCACTATGCTAATGTGTTTAGACCTGTCTTAGAATGTTAGAGATACTCTTGAAGAGAAAATGTGACATGCTCTCATCTTCACATATGATTTACTGTGGCTACTATAAACTTTAAAGGTTCTCATCAAAAAAGGAAATCATTATTCGTTTTTGTAGGTTTTTTTTTTATCATTTAGTAGTTGGAAGCAGCAACCATGTTTAGGTTTGGCATCATTACTTTGTCTACATCAAGAGTTGTATTGTAATAACTGCATGGAAGTCCAGCACTTCTTGACACCCATTTTGCCCTTTTGGAAAATACATGTTCCATATTTAGAGTCCATCATAGAAAATAATAATCACATCATGTGACATTTGTTCCAAGACTTGCACTCACGCCTTGGTATTGAAAGAAAGGTAATATGTTTGACATTGAAACTTAGTACTTTACAGACTTGTTTGTCGAGCACATCCCACATCACATTGATTAAAGGCCAACCAAAGCTCCCAATTACTTACTTTGCACTGAGCTCAGCTGTCAGATAAAAGTTTGAGGAAATATGTCATCCAAATTTAGGTTTGCATCTGTCAACATTCTATAGGAGTTACTACATAAGTGCTTCTCCTATGCAGCCAAACAGTTAACATGGCTGTTTTGTATGTAGTAGAGCCTGCTTCTGTCTGTCTTGAGGCATTTAGTGTCCTTCCATAGGGCTTTGCATGAAATGATAACAATATAATCTGTGATCTGTATGTAACCATGAATGAAATATATAAATACAAACTCTCGTTTCCCGGGCAGAAATGCCAAATTATTAAAAACTTGTTCTATTTGTGCAAAATCTTTGATGCAAAAGTTTTTTTTTTTATCTTATGTGTTTGTAATAGTGATTCAAATTGGAAAAAATGTCACCGTGACACACACTTGTTAAAACACAACTTGGTCTGCTTGGAAAAAAATGATTTCAAGTTTGGCACATGATAAATGAACATTTTTCAAATTCTTAACAGACAAAAGCCTGCTTCAAGTTCAATTAAAGTGATTGCATTCAAACCAGGGGGATTTTTTATTCATCGGAGCATATTTCTTCTTGGCTGTGAATAGATGTTTTTGCACAACTACCAAAAAAAAAAAAGGATTTCTTGACGCATTGACCCATTTGCTTTAGAACTGTCATGGTTTCTTATGATAATACAATAAGTTGACAATATGTCACTCTTATTGTTGCAATGAAAGAGTCGTATCTCTGAAATTTGAATGACCTTTCGTACTTTTTTGTCCTCTAGCTGAAGCAACCCGACAAAGCGGCGGCTGCTGCTCATACCTACTTTCAAGCCAATCCAGAACATGTGGAGATGAGTGAGAATCTGGAGCAGTACAAAGATCAAGAGGGTGTCAATGAGCATCACTTTGTCGACCAAGAAGCTCGACCTCACCAGGTAAGCAAGAAGATATTTGGATGTGATGATGCCATTATTTATTACCAACTTCAAAATATTATCTGTCAGAAATACAAACCTCTTTAGTTTTAATTCACTAAACTCCAAAATGTATTATTAATACTTACTTCAAAGACAGACTATTACATAGGAGGTGCCTTTTATGATAAAATGGCATTATCATTTTGGGGAAAAAAATGCATTTTCAGCCCCATTCATCCAGTTACTCCCTCACCTAAATATACAGACGCAAACAATATCATATTAGGACTTTCACAATCTTCATCAGACTATTTCTCGAATGCTATGTTCGGATCGTGGCTTGAAGTGACCCTAACTGGATATTTTTGGCTTACTTTTTCCACTCCCGGTTTCTTCTTTGGCTCAGCACTACTACTACTATTTTTGTTTATACTGGCAACATCTGGCAAAAGTGTAATAGTTGATTTACCTCGTTTCTGAGCCTAAGAAAAAAAATATACTCTGTTTCATAAACTGCACGTCTTGTAATTTTACTCTCAATGTCTTCATGACTACAAAAACTGCAGGAAACCCAACTTTCTGTTGTTTATTGGTACACCTTCATCCAGCAAATTTGGAGGTTTTCTGCAGTAGTCTTTTTAAGTGTAAACCTAAGGACTCCAAACTAACATGAGTAGAGCTGAGCCAAGACAAGTCAATACCGAGCAGTCGAAAAGAAATGCAATTTCAGTTTGTGGCTACTAATCTCATCCCATTCCTCTTACTGGGGCACTTTACTATCTATTACCAGGATTCCTGACCATTATTGTTCTTTGCCTAAGTTGAAAAGTAGTCAATTTACGGAGCGGTCTTTATGTTAGTGTCCAATGTTCAGTGATTGAAAGCTCTTTTCACGCTGTTTGTGGTTGGTTGAAAATTGTTCACCCTCTTTTACCCCTGTCTCAGGTGTCACTTCTCATATTTTCTCCATCACACTCCTTAGAGTTCCTACTTCCACCCCACATGGAACAAACCTCACCACTCAGCAATCTGTCATTCATAGTAGGCTACCGTAACACAATATCTTGCTTTTAATCCACTTTATTCTAAAATTCACCTTGCAGTGCCAGTGTAAACACATTTTCCCTGCGCCATTAGATTAATGGTATGTTATTAGTTTCTATTTCAAACACTGTATGTTATCAATTTCTGTCTGCTTTGGCTTACTTTCCCCAAACTTTATTTGGAATTTAATCAATCAAAGAGATTTTTTTTTTAAGCTCTAGGTGTAGGTCAACACGTAAAGTTGGCCATATGCACAGAATTAAAATGGACTCATTTCCACAGAGCTCCTTTAATGCAGCCATGAACTTGTACGAGCAAGAAGACTATGTTGGGGCCAGCCTTCTGTTCGAGGAAGCTCTGTTGGAGTACTACAAAGCAGACGTGGAGTGCCGAGCGCTGTGTCAAGGCCCACAGCGGTTTGAAGGCTACGATCACATTCGCTACCGTTACAGCCTCTATGAAATCATTTCAGGTAAGAACTCATCTGTGGACAAGAAGCAACTGTTTAAATCTTTAACATAGACTGACATAACATCTGTCACAGATCTTTAGTTGTCTGCTATTGTGTATACGGCCATTGGTGACATTCAGCTGGGATTTTTCTGCAGTATCAAACCAAAACTCAAATAACTAGATAATGTAAATCTAAGTTCTGTGATATTGTAATGTTTTGAGCATAGACAGACAGGTTTGAACACATAGCACTGTTTTTTTTTTGTGCTTTGGTAAGCAGTTTCTAATGCGATGACTCTGATGAGTCCTCATTTGACTAACATGAAAGCAATGATACAGTTGAGTTTCAAGTATTTTTTTTTATGAAGCTATCGTGACTGCTCTGTTTGAGCTAGGCTTTGTTATGCTGAAAGAGCCCGGGGAGGCTCAGACGAGGCCAAACAACTCTCTTTGTGCTCAGTAGGTGATCAAATCTGCCTGGCAGTGACTTTTTTTGCTCAGGATATCGCTTGGCATTGAGTCAAAGGGCTGAAAGACAGTAATGTGATCTAACTCCATTGTACACCACACTATATTAACATAGTGAAAAGGATTTTAAATGTTCACGTTAAGTCATTTTGGATTGGAAAATACACACTAACTGACCACAACATGAAATACTTCTCCAAATTTGATCCTTGTCTGTTATTTTTGGTCATCTTTGAGAGAAAAATTGTAGAAACAACCCTCAATTCAAAGTGATGCAGTTCAATTTTTTTTGAAAAATATTGTTAAATCAATCATTTTGTTTAGTTTTTAACCGAGAATGTATTTTCTTGGTAAAAGCAGAATTGTTATTGTTTCTTTTTGACTATGTAAATGTTTGATTATTCCTCTTTAGGGAGGTTTACATTACAGTGTTAAAAGTTTGCTTCCTACATTCAAAAGCGCTGGAATTGCAGATCTATCAAAACACACTGTTATAACAAATATAATCAGAGCAGAAAGTCTCCGGGTGTTGTTTGTTAACAGTAATCAGTGGAAAAAGATGTTATTTGTGTGCAGTCAGTAGCGCCAGTGTCATTACTACTAACGAGTGTTCCTTGTCTTCAATTCATGATTCCTAAACATATCTAATTACTTTGGGTGGATGGGCTTTGTTTAACTTATAATCAGAAGATTATTTTCTATTTCACTCGTGGAGGAAAATTTTGGTTGAGATGTTTATTTTTTATGGTGTGGCTTTGGACTGTGACAAAGAGCAATCTCTTTTCAAAATGTTATTGAGAAGAACAAAATGATGTTTGTACTTTTTAGTTTGACCCAGAAAGTTCGTTTCTTCCTAATTACTACACATTTCTGAATACGATTTATTGTTTATTATTTTTTTTCCCCTCTGGACTGGACCTGAGGAAGTGATATGTACCTTTTATCTTTGCAAAAAAAAAAAAAAGAGTTAAAATGTGTGAAAACACAAACTAGAGTATTAATATGAATGGACAAAGGACAACAATGTACTCAATTCTTGATGACAGTCAAAAAGATAGTTTCAAAATGTTTGAACTGTAGAAGTAATCTAAAAATATTCACTGCTTTGTTAAGCTATAAAACAGGGGTGGTGAACACATTGCTCTCGAGCCGCATGTGGCTCACGGCCTTTGCTTCTTATCATATTTTTTTTATATACTGCGGCTCTTTGCTAGTGGCTATTCTTTCTGAAAACACACTCAAATTAATCAGGTCCTATTACAAACAAATAGTCAATTATATTTTAAAAATAATTTGGCAATTTGGATTTTTTATGATGCTTCAGGACATGAGGGATACATGCAGGGTACCATGACTAATTAAGGCGTTTTTTCCAACTGATTTCATTCCCACTTTTTTTAAATCAGTTTTCCCGGTTTCATCTTCAACTAATACTCTTCAAAGATATTGAATACTTCTTGGCCAATCAATGCTTTTTCACTTGGGGCAATGACTCCATGTTTATGGAGCATCTGGCTCAGTTTTCCATTGTAAAATGTAAACAAGTGATGTATTATTTTAGGCCTGTGTCATGTTTTCTGAAACTTGCTGATATGCACTCAGATGATCTCAACGGTGTTAATGGCCGTGAGGAAACCTCATTAGCAGCAGACCACACAATGGTAACACCGTAACTGTGTTGGGAAAATAGAGCAAACAATCTTATTTACTTTGCTCTGAGTCGACAAACTTAAGCACTGGTACATTTTTTTAGATTGCCACATTTAGAGCATGCATCATTACCCATTACTGTTTCATCTTTTGTTGTCTGGCTATTAAAATGTCTAATAGAATATAAGAGTAACTAAAGTATTGTGAATGTATTTTTGACACTATAAAAGGCATATTGCATTTTCCTGAACAAAAATTGCCTGTAAAAAACAAAAGTTTGATCCACTGACTACTCTACACTTTTAATTTTTGTGTAAGGTTAGTTGTTTATAAATGATTTCCACCTGATATACAACATTTTGTCATTCTAGATCACTTTACTCAGGTACTGCACTGTGAGCATGAGTGTGTCAGAGATCTGGCCACCCGGCCAGGCCGCTTGTCACCCATGGAAAACTACTTGCCGCTGCATTACGACTACCTCCAGTACGCCTATTATCAGAGTGAGTCCTTTAAATTCCTCAATTTGGTAAACAACCAAAGTTAAATGTGGATACACCCGTTGAAGCTCAATACAACTTGGCTGACAATGACAGCATACAAAATGCACTGTTCCATTGATCTGTTACATTTGTTAGCTGTTTATTACTTTGATTGTGTCTTTGTCATTATCATGGTGTAGAACTGCAATGCATCATACTAAGGCTGTCTTCAATGTTTTATATAACCTCATTTAAAAAGACGGTTAACAACAGTTATTCGGTCCTTTTTTTAAGAGTACGCCATTGACAATAAACGGAAGCAAACCCTTTTATTTGCTTCTCATCGCAATGAAAGATAACTCAAAGCTGCAGTTACATTCTTCACCATTAAAATTCCATAAGAAATCAGAGCCCAAAGTATAACCAAGGGCCAAATTGCTACTTTTTTTTATCACACAACCAATAAAATCACTCATCAGCTTTGTTTAACACCCCATAGTTGCTCGGCCTTCTACATTACTCAGTACCCTCTCATTGTGTTTTACCACTTAAGTTCCATCAATGAAAGTCAGTGAGAGGTTTTCTGTTGAAAAATGAGCTCATATCTTCCGTCTGTTACTGAGGCGAGAAGGTACGGCGGGCGGACTGCAGCAGATGCACCGTCTCATTCCAGACAGGAAGCCTCTGGTTAACCCTGGGTCTTTTACAAGCTTGGAAAGAATGTGATCGTACACGCACTGATGAGTAGAAGGCGCACGTACGTCTTCTTCGGGGGGGCTAACGTAAGCGTGACTTGACTCTGTGGTTAAGTGCCCTTTTATTCACACTCTTAAGAAGCGTGTGCTTGATAGCACTGATGGTTTGGAAATGTCAGTCAGATGGCGTCATGGTGGGTTTTCTTTCCCACATCCCCTCCTCAGGACATGGCATTTTGACGAATCCAGCAGAGATCTGTCTCATGTTGTTCCGGTTTCACTTAAACTCTTTTTTTTTAGCGGAAAGAATGGAGGAGGCGTTGCAGTGTGCGCTCAGCTACCTTTTGTTCCATGAGGGGGAAGAGTTCATGACAGAGAATGTCAACTTCTATCAAGAAATTCTGGGACATGAAGGTGAACCACGAGAGGTAAGAAAGATTCTGTTTGAGTTATGATCTCTAGTACATAATACTAGAGAGTGTCAAACATAAGACCCCAGATTGAGATCGAGACAAAATTCTACAAGGCATTTTTTAATGACCACCAAAGATCTGCTCGTGGACACAGACCGCAAGAACAGGAAGTGATACAGACACACTCAGGAAATGATTACCATAGCAATGTTTTGAGTATTGCCAGATTCATATTACTATTCCGTCAACTAAATTGACCTCCTAAGATCCAAACTTTTGCAAGGCATGCATTTTACTTTCTCTTTGTTACTTAGGTACCCAGTGAGTGTAAAAACTAAGAATGATCTTTTTACATGATGTCGTTTCTGAGAAAAATGCTGCCCACATAAATGGATGCCAGGCCGTTATAGTCCAAAATTTAACATTGTAGTCGCGTGACAACCAAAACACTTGGACACCAGGTTTTAGGAGGTTAACCCCCTAAATGCCCGATCTGTTTGGATACTGTCCTTCTGCCATAAACAGTTTCAACATTTGCCAGAACCAGTAGAACAGAGGTAGGGAACCAATGGCTCGGGAGCTACATGTGGCTCTTTCGATGGATGCATCTGGCTCTTTGCTAACCTGTGAGCTAAAATACTGAAACCGTTGGTGACAGAACTGAGATACTACGTCCGATGCTGCTTTAATCCTCTTTTTTTTTTTTGCATTAGACTCTGCTAGAATTCATACTCTCATTGATTAGCAATTGCGTAACAGTGTTGGTTGTCAAAATTATTCTCTTTTTTCCACTTTAAAACTGATGAAATCAAATAAAAGACAGCCATTTACTTGTATTTTAACTTATAAATCCGGAATATGGCTCTCAAGGAATAACATTAGAAAATATAAATGGTTTATGTCTCTCTTTGCCCAAAAAGTTCCCGACCCTTGCAATAGAAGAATAAAAACACCGCAAATAGAACAGCTTCAACATTCAATGGCAGACATTTCTAATCGGTTTGATTTTCCGTTTCCTTTTTAATTTAAGAGCAGATATTTATTGGCACACCAACGTCCAGCCATTTGCTTCGCCCTTTACTAACAGCCTGATTGAATTACAGGCTCAGACTTTATGTTTTTAATTCAATATCGGTCTGATCATCTGACCTGGGGCGTAGGCACCGAAAGAAGATATTCAGCAAGGGGTGGGGGAGCAAGCCCCTCGTGGAAAAGTGTCGATTTAAGTAGTATGAAGGGGACGACAGGAGTCATGAGTACATCTGTTGTGTTTCTTGGATGGGATCAGTACTCACCATCTGGCAGAAGTTTCCTTTTTATAGTTTGTTTTTCACTTGTAGCAGTAATTCTTTTCTGCTCTCAGCTGGAAGTATTTGCCAACTTTTATGTCAACATATTTATGACAACATATTTCTTTCTTTGACCAGAAAACGCCTTTCTTTGCTTTCATGCCAAACATGTACAGCATTACATATATTTACATCCAATTTGGTTATATTAGTTCGCCCACTGCTAATATTTAAGCTTTCCTAAGATGCTTTCGGAAAGTCAATTCTAAGACCTCTTTTTCCTAGAAAGCCTGCTACTCATTAAAGTGTGTATCTACTATCTTTCTTTTTTTTTTTTTAAGCCTTTCAATTCCGTCCAATCGAGAAAGTTTATAGTGCAACTCAAAGGTCTTTTACTCCCTCATCAGAAAGGTCATTTTCAAGGCTTTAAGTGTTAGTGCCAGGCCAAATAATGCTGCCTTTTAGGCACTTACCACGGAGGGAAAAGTTAAAAAAAAGGGCAAACCCACAGACGTCGCTGGAACAATTTGGCAGCTGTTTTCGATCCTGATGTAAAAGAAAAAGCTACTTGTTGAACAGGAGCTGGCATGGTTGTTTTATTCCATTTTAGGAAATTGTCAGTCAAAATATGCCACCCATAAAGTGCCCTATGTGAACTTTAATAAAAGCTTTATTGGCTGTCGATCATTCACCTTTTTTGCCAACGTGGCAAAGACTCCAGTTAAGCAGGATTTTGATAAAATAGCTCAAATCCCAACTTTCATATGAAAATACTGAGATTTAAATCTCTAAAATGTTGCCAAAAACAGTCTCCACCTGAAGTGGATCAAAATAAATTCAGAAATGGAACAGTCTTGCGACACAAGAAAAATATATCCTTCATTTTTAAGCTGATTACATTTTTTTCAGATGGAAATATCTCTGAATGCGCAACCGTTTTTCCTTTCTATATCATAAAAGGCATAATAATGCTACCCAGATGGGTTATCGCAGCATAACTGTCATCATGTAGTTTTTTTTTTTCATTCATTCTGCACACCGCCCCATCCACAAAAGGGTTGCATAAGTTTACTGGAGCCTAACCTAACTTTCTTTGGGCTGGATTGGTCGCCAGTCAGTCATAGGGCACACACAGACACAGACGTCCACTCACTCTCACAATCACACTTCCACCGAATGTGAATCGAACCTGGACTGCCCGCACTAACGCCAATCGGAAGAACCATTGCACCATGGGGTGACCTCTAATGTTCTTCTTTAGACTACTTCAAACTAGTCGGGACTCTATTTACAGCCCTTCTGCTCTCGTAAAGTACAGTAGATGCAGTATTTTAGGAAGTCTGCGTTTTTGGTATCTGTGTATGTGCTGTAAAATAGCAACAAGGTAAAAAAAAAATCATTATGTTGTCTGATTTAATGGAGAATTTGAAAAATGTTTCCTTTCTCATTCAGAGTATGCGTGAGGAAAGCAAAAGTAAACAGTCTCCTCCAGTCTGTCCCAATCTGTTGAATGCAAAGCCAACACCAGCTGGTGGGGAAGCGCTATTCTCCTCTAGCGTATAAGTTGGAAATCCGGTCAGAAAGCGCGAATAAAACAGTGGCAGACGGGGATGAGAAAGAGAGATTTACAGCCACACTGCGAAGGTTCCAGTCAGTGAACAATTTATGCCCGCGGAGCATTTTGTCTTGCCTTCCATGCGACTGTAAAAACAAATCAAACTTCGAAAATGTAATTCTTTGCCTGCCATTGATGGCGATAGACATTAAATCCATGTGAACTTTCCTAGGAGGAACTGAAATGGCCTTTTTCTCAACTGGAAACATTGTGCTATGTTTGTTTGAACTTTGTTCGATGTTGTTAGGGTTTCAACTGGTCACTAGGCGACCAGTTGTGTAAGAAGACCAATTAGATGACAGTTCTAATTGAACTCTATTCATTGTTAGGAAAAAGAAAACATTTCTTTAAAGCTTTAAATCTTGTTATACTTGTTTAATGACAATGAAAGCACTCAAAAGTCACAAAGTACTTGAACATTGACTTCTTTCATGTGGAAATGAAGTTCAATTAAGTCCAAACTAAGTGAATTGAATGAAGTGTAATCCGTTTATTTTCATTATAAAAGTATAAGGTCATAATAGTACTGCTATGCTTCTCCGCCTCTAATTAAAAACAATGTTTTTTCTGTCTCCAGGTGGTTACACGCTATCTAAGCAGACACAAACAAGAATCGGAGCTCCTTCTGATTGGAAGCCAAACCATGGGTGTGGACTTCACTGAAGGGGTTTGTAATTCTCCAAACTAATATAAATCAATACATAAATACTACAGATGAAGTTTTATCTATTTGGGCTCATCATAGTTGTCCTCAAATACTAATAAAACCTGTGTGAAGGTTAAAACTGTTTTTTGTTGTGTTTTTCTGGGACTCAATTTGCAACTTTTACTCTTTGTTAAGTTAAAAGCGACATCTACTGGTCATATTATGAGCTTTCTCGTCCTAGTTTTAAACTCACATTTTGTATTCTTTGCAGAATTACTGGAGCAGTTCGGGTGGGAGAGACGACTCCACCAGGTGACATTTGGTTTCACACCCCCACTAGATAGATGGAAATGATCATAAATAAATATGAATTTCACTTTTTTTTTTGGTTCCTCTGTACAGTCCAACCATCTTGCATGACATAGTGGTGCATCAAATGCAAGTTTCCATTTAAAAAAATGTAGATCATCTTTGAATTTTTGTTTTTGTTTGTTTTCTTCTGCAGGATTCCATCCGGTACTGATGGTGGGCTGGAGTATGTTCCCCTCTCAGAGAAGAAGAACGTCAATGTGGATAAATCCCAATCTCTCAAAGAAGGTAATGTCTCTGTCTCTCTCCCAAACGCTTCCCAGTCTGTACTAACGAGCTTTGGAGGAAAGCGTGTGTGTGTGTGTGTGTGTCCTCTGCATAGACGAAAGCGGGTTTGTGTCCTCTGCATAGACGAAAGCGGGGTTTTTGTCTTCTGCAGGGGGGCCGTTGCTGCACGACCATGTGCAGCTGGTGCACAACGCGGCAGAATTGAATGGGACCCAACGAGTGCTGCTGGATCATGTTGTAAGCGAGAATGAATGTGCAGAGCTCCAGGAACTGGCAGAGGTAAGGATATTAAACTGAGAGCTAAATATATCATATTTTTAGAACTTCTACAATTGTATAAATATGTTAAAAAAACAACATCATTTTCTGACTAAATGTTGCATTTTAGGGAGGGCGATTTTTAATTTGATCAGAAACCAAGAACACTCATGCTTTCATTCAGTTATTTTCTGAACCACTTATCCTCACAAGGGTGGCTGGGGGTGCTGGAGCCCATCCCAACTAACTACAGGCACCAGATGGGGAAACACCCAAGATTGGTGGCCAGCCAATCGTAGCAAATGTACTTTAAAGAAAAAAAAAATATTGAATGGAGAACAATAGGCCGCTAAATTATGAAGAAAAATGCCACTTATAGTCCGGAAAATACGAGAAGGAAAATAGACGGAATGCTTTATCTTGGAACTTTTAACAACTTGTAGATCATCACGGAGGCAGGAAACGGCTACGAAGGCAGGACGTATCCTCACACCCCTAATGAGAGGTTTGAAGGAGCATCCGTCCTGAATGCCCTGCAGGTGAACAGATGCCACAAAACATTGACATAATGTTACATTTTTCATGTGAACGCTTCCTTTTTCACCATTCAAACTCTCATGAAGCCTGGCTTTCCTTCCACAGTATGGCTACGAGGGCAGGGTGCCCATGAAAAATGCTCACCTCTTCTACGACGCCAGTGAGCGAGTTAGGAAAATCGTGGCGTCGTATTTCATGCTCAACACCACCCTACACTTTTCCTACACGCACCTGGTGTGCCGCACGGCCATCACAGGTCAGTTGTTTGCTTATTTCTTTTGAACACTTTAATGAATATACATGGCTTGTCGCAGACCATCCGGTCTTTACAAAGAAGAACATTGGTTAATGCAGTCATGTATTCAGACGTCAAGTATTTACCATATTTTTCAGACTATTAAGTCGCATTAGCCAAAATAAAAGCACAACATAAAAGGAAAATTATTTATTTTTTGTATTTTGGGGTGAATTTTACTTGATAAAATCTAAACAAAAACGCATGACATCTTCAAAATAACTAATGAGGTAAAAATAAAACATAGTTTTCTGATTTAAATGAGTTTAATCTTTTATTTGATTGTCTCTGTCTGTAAAAACTCATAAATTGCAAAAGTGTGTGTCAAGCAAGGTAAGGCTAGAATT
This sequence comes from Stigmatopora nigra, assembly GCF_051989575.1. Lineage (NCBI taxonomy): Eukaryota > Metazoa > Chordata > Actinopteri > Syngnathiformes > Syngnathidae > Stigmatopora > Stigmatopora nigra. Next base: position 6,487,587 of record NC_135512.1, read on the forward strand.
TATATATGTAAGTTATATTTGCCTTTATTGTAACATGGAAAAAGGCACTAGTAAAATTTGTAATGCAAATGTATTGCAGGTCAAAGTTATCAAATTAATTGTTCATAAATAAGTGTTTAAAAAAATGGCCCGAACGTTCTTTGCAAATTTAAATATTGTTCATCATTCATCAATATAACTAAGCCTGTTAATGACAAAATACAAAATAAAAGTAGCCTGATGCATTTTTTTACAGCTTCCACAACCTTCAGTGTATTTCTTTAATTCTATTTCATATTTCAAAATGTCATTATATATTGACATAATAGGCCAGCAGGAGCACAGGAATGACCTGAGTCATCCCATCCATGCTGACAACTGCCTACTGGATCCCGAGGCCAATGAATGCTGGAGGGAGAGCCCAGCGCGCACAGAAAGGGACTACAGGTAATGTCTACTTTTATGCTAAGTTGCATACTGTGTGTGTGTGTGTGTGAGTGACTGATGATGCGTCAACATACAACACGCTTACTGACCTTTTGTGTTGTCTTGCCATTCTTTTCAGTGCACTACTTTACCTCAATGGAGACTTTGAAGGTGGCGAGTTCATTTTCACGGAGATGGACACCAAAACGGTCACAGTAAGTTGCTTTTTATGACCAAGTGTTATTATTATTATTATTAAGCAAACTTTCAATTTAATGAAGCATTGATGACGACCTTTGCGAATTTGGTTGAGTTTAAAGTTTTAGCGTTTAAATTAGTGGGATGGCATTAAAATGAGGTCAGCAGTAGCGGTGAGTAATATTGAATCTTAGTTAAGTCCAATTTGAATGGTGGAATTCAACAATGTTGACCGAGAGGGGTTTAATGTGTTTTGTTGGAATTGTCCCATTATTTTTGTTTTTGGAAATGAGTGAGTGGAACAGATTTAACTTGAAAAGTTAGATTCTTAGTTGAATGTTAACAGGACTGAATGGAGATTTTTTTGTCACATTGTTAATTGAGGAGTAATGCTCTTAGGGTTTAATTAAGAAATGTGTTTTTTTTGGTCAAAACTGCTATTTTGGGGAACCGTGAATTTATCGGCGGCTACCCAAAATACAATTTTGCGTGATATGGGTTTTTGGTGTTGCTTCAGAATCGGCTGTAAATGCGGGGAAGGAGTTAGTGCCAATGTTTTGTGAAAATAAAAGGGGCATTTGGCTATTAAATGAGAAAAAAAGACTTAATTTACATTATGCTGATGTTATTTTTGGCTTCCAGGCAACAGTAAAACCCAAGTGTGGCAGAGTGGTGGCATTCTCCTCTGGTGGGGAAAATCCACACGGCGTGAAGGCTGTCACCAATGGGCGAAGATGCGCTGTAGCGTTATGGTTTACGTTTGACCCGCTCTTCAGGGAATTGGTACGATCTTTCCTTTTTTATATGCTGTCCTTATAAGTGCTAAGCTGCAAACTTGTCCGAAATTCTGACTGTGCGTGTTTCGTTCGGCGCAGGAGAGACTGCAGGCGGATGAGCTGATTCAGACCTTGATCACACAGTCTGGACCAGATCACGGCCTTGACATCAACCCCAAAGATGAATTGTAGAAGTAGCTTCTTTGTACGCTGTTTGTGGTCGACTTTTATTTATTGCAGACTTTTATCTTTGAATCAGAAGCAAATCTATTTTTATACTATTTCCAGAGCAGGTATGAAAACATTGGGATTATTTGTGTGTGTGTGTGTGTGTGTTGGGGTTGGGGGGGGGGGGGGGGGGGGGGTTGCGCTCGAGTGTTGGGGTTTTGCTGGGGTTTTTTTGTCTCACTGATCTGTGAAAGTATCAATAAGATTTTTTTTCCTGCTTTAGGTTGTCACTTTTGAGGTCAACATTTTTGGCTTTATCAAGATAAACGCTATCCATGGTCCTGAATGACATTGAAAGTTGCTTACAGGTCAGTCATACTGAAAAGCAGGTACTGCCCATGTCAAAATAGTTGGTTTGTTTTTATCACTTCCATGCCAGTAATTGTTGTCCTCGAAGTAGACGGTGCACTGTTTTTGTTCGTATTTAGATTTGAACTAGTAGCACGATTCATTTTGCATATTATATCTATTTATAATCATCATGCACTCGGTACAGCTGTCAAATTTGGGGGAATGTGATTGGGGTTTTTTTTGTATTGTCGTTTTATTTATGATTGAATACGCAGACAGCTGCTGTCACCACTGTCTGCTTTTAATATGGGAAGCTTTTTATTATAAAAGATCAATCATTCCTGTTTCAAGGAATATGATATTTTATTAAAAAAATGTTGATATATAAGTGATAGACAGAGTCATGCACTGTAAATTTAAGTGGGAGAATAGAATATTGATTGTTCTTCTGAGAGCTTTAATAATGATTTGGAGAGTTTGTACTTTTGTTTTCACTGATATTTAATGATGAAATGCACAAAACTATGTTTTATGGGCTCGAATAAATTAAAGAATGTTACTATCGGTATAACATTTTATTTGCTTTATTCATTTACAGATGCAAGAGAAAGTGATAGATTTAATGTAAAGTCTATATTTTATACATATTTGTACAGTATAGTCGCCGATAAATCAGGAAATATCATGTCAACATAAATCAGCTTTTTTAAGATGCATAATGCTGCTGTTTTGTCCAAGTTTGACTTTCCCTAACCTTTATCCTCACAAGGGTCGCGGGGGTTTGTCCAAGTTGAAAACCTACATGTAATGTACACGTGTAGGCTGAGAGGTCACTGTGGTGAATATACTTTAAGAAAACAACTGCAAAGTTAAAAAAAAAAGAAAAATACATTAAAAGAGGACCCTAAAGAGGATAGTAATGGGACGATGGACAAAATACATGTTTTCAGTAATGACAGGTCAGCTGATCGGTGAAGCGGAAGGCCCTGGTGTCGCTGGCAATGCACAACAATTCACGCATACGCCGTGCACGCCGTTCCTCCTGGGCGAACCTACGCGAGCGTTCCCGAGCCGCCTGCTGCTCTGCACGCTTTTCCGCCCGCTTTCGGGTCAGCCACCTGAGGGAAGAAATACCAGTCAAACGTTGCCATGTGCCCAAACCACGGCAAAAAAAAAAAGAAAATCTCCATCTCTCACAATTTAAAGGCACGTTCACACTCCTCTCTGCTGTGCATAAGATAACCGCAATCCTCCTCTAACTTCCTCAGCTGTACCACCTCCTTCTCTCGCTGCTGCTGCTCCTGTTTTCTCCGCAGCCACTGCCGGAAGGCCTCTTCTGCTACGCTGGAGTCCCTCTGCTTCCACAAACAAAGGTTTAACAATAATTTCATTGACATTTTTCTTGATGCAACTGATATACAGTGGCCCCTCGTTTATTGCAGTTGATAAGTTCCAAGCCCTGTCGCAATAGTATAGGGAAATAACCGCAATTTTTGTGGCGTCCTTACTAGTTCTGACTTCTAACCACACAACTAATGTATTTTCTATCTGCCAACTACATACACATATACTACAAAATGACAGTCAGGGTAATGAGGAGCTCTCTTTTCAGGCAAAAAGTGCAGTTATCCTTACAAAAAAAAGCACATAACTGTAGATAAAGTGTGCTAAACAAATGTGCAGTCTCATTTGGCAGAATGTAGTAGTATGTAGTAGTATCCCCACCTTGTGGACTTCAAGTGCGTGGCTCCAGTTTTTTTTACCTGGATCTAGAATGTCTTGTGTCTTTTGTCTGTCTTGCTACTACAACCAAGAAATTTCCCAAATATGGGATGAAATCAAGTTCTAATCTAATCAAATGGATTTATAAAGGTCCAATTTTCTCTTAATTCAGCAGCCTATATATTCGCACTTAGTTGGTCCACGTAAATCATTATTATTGTGGTGGGGGGTGAGCATTGGTGTGTACATTTAGTTACATTTTTGTATGGTATTGTTCCAAATGAAAAGTATTATGGTGGTAAGGGCATAAGGGGGGATAAAAGGAATGGATGTTAAGGGCACTGGTCTGACCACTAGGTGGGATTGACCTGAGAATTCATCCTTTCCATCTCCTGGGCTCTCTGGATTCTCTTCTCATGCTGCAACTGCTCTCTCTTCTTCATCAACCAGGCTTTGAAAGCCAGCTCGTTATCGTTCCTCTTCTGCTCCTCTTCCTCCAGCCTCCTCTGTTCGGCCTAACATCACACATTTGGAAAAACTAAGGACAGATTACGAGTAGGGCACCTCGATGGACCAGTGGCTAGTGTTAGTGTTCGATCCCAGGTCGGTCCTCACTGTGTGGAGTTAGCATGTTATTCCCGGGCTTGCATGGGTTTTCTCCGGGTACTCCGGTTTCCTCCCACATCCCTTAGACATGCAGTGTAAGCTCGTTGAAAACTCTAAACTGCCCCTACGATTCACGGTGTCCTCAGCCTGGTGCCCGTAGTTAGCTGGGATAGGCTCCAGCACCCCCTGTGTGAATATGTGAGTAGCTTTCTCATCATCTGATGAAATCTGGACACTAATGACATTATTTAAAGTGATCTAAGGACTGATGTGGCATTGTTACCCTTAGATTGAAGTAATTGAAGTATTTTTGGAGATACAGGCCATTGTTTTTTTTTTACTTTGAATAAACAATCGTGCCCAAATTAAGTGTCATTTCCTGGCATAGTTTTTCCCATTCGCACTTCATATCCTTCCTAAAATTAAGTACCTCTCTGGCCATTTTCTCTTTCCTCTCCTGGCCCTTCTGCAGCAATTCCTTCTGCTGCAGCGAGAGCTTGAAGGTAGGCTGGGATAGCGTCCCGCTGGCTGACTGCACCCGCCGTTTGGTGCCTCTCCTCAGCACTCCTCTGTAGCTTTGACAGGCTGAGCGGGGCCTTAGGGGAGGTCTGGGAGTTTGGAGTGGCTCAGACTTCTGGAAGGAGGGAGAAGTTCTGGAAGAGTAACATGACGAAAAGGTGGACGTGGAGCTCTTGCCAGAATGATATTGTACGATTGGAGGGAGGAGGCTTTGATTTTCCACCTCCTTGAGACTGACGAGATCAAACCGGCCATCTTTTTCCACAAGGATTCTTCCATCCTTTGGCCCGTCATCTTTCTTATGTCCAGTATCATCCCCTCGAGGTGACAATTTCAGCTCAGACAACCTTCCTGCCACTTCCATTTCCCCAGCGTCATTTTCAAACGTCATCGGAGGAGGCACCACCAAGGTAACTAGACTCTCTTTGAATTGAAGGCGCCGCCTCCGGCGCAAATCTGGAGCGTCCTGACCCCGTAGCTCCTTGTTGGCTCGCTGGATCTTGTCGAGGACGTACTTCTTCTCATCTTCTGTCTCCTCGCCGACACCCAAAGGGTGCGGTGTGGTTTGAAAGGACTTATTAAGGCCATCTCCATCAGAGTCGTACTCAAGTGGGTCCATGGGTGTGGGCCACCTCTCGTCATCATCTTCCTGCTTGCTCCAGTTGTTGTTTCCTTTCTTCTCTTCTTGCTGTTTCTCGTCGTTGGCCAACTCTTTGTCGATGTCCGCCTCAATGTCTTCATACTCAGGACCCTGTGCCAAGGAAATTTGTAAGAAAAAAACAACAACACTGGAGCATGTGTCCGGTCATTCAAATACTATTTGTTCAATGTATTTTTTCTTTGTCTTAAAGAATGAAATACTGTCACATAGCCTCCTACAAACATTAGAATATTGTTGTTTAATTCTTTTCAGAGGCCTTTAGATTGGGGTTTTGGCTATTTTTAGGTGACAGGTGGAACAAAGAAATGCTCTTCAAAACAATTGGTTGTGAAGTTTTTTGTGATCTATAGTGACATTTTTTTCTGAGGTAAAATGTGTTTGTCTATGTGATGGTTCATTGTCCCATAATATTACAGTAGTATATTCCAAACTACATTGACTGTATGCCCATGGTACATGTTATGAGCATGTTTATAAATATTGCAACACAGTGAAAGGATGTCATTACTACAGTACAGTATGTGAGCAGTAGGGTTTCACTTACTTGGGCCTCGGCCCGACTTTCCTCACTGATCAGCCAATCCAGGTCCTTCTCAAAGTCATCCTCATATTCCTCCCCCGATTTTTGGCAAGCCACTTCACTCATGATCTACTGCAAGGAGAAAGCCAAATGATAACATATGTGTATTGAAATACATTCATGTACTCCTATAGTGCTTATCATAAGCGGTATTGGTCCAGCAAGACATATTCAAAACTGGTCCTCAATTAATGTGGATTGAATCCACTTCACGTAGATTCTCTCACTGACCTACGCCATGTTATTTTGATTCTAAACCCGGTTTGAACCTGTATGGTACTCTTCCCGGAATTAATTACTTAATTCGTATTCTGACTCACTTCCAACTATGTGCTGCGATGTAGTCAACGAGTCTCCAGGACTGTACTTTCCGTATATTCTGTGCCGGAATCCCTGCCTTTGTTTACATCAGTTTCAACTATGCAGAGGCATGACAAAAGTTTTTTTTTTTTTTTTTAAATAGTTCTGGATCTATGTAAGTCTTGATAGTGTATTGTTTACTACTCTTTAACAAGAATCCATCAATCAATTAATTGGTGTATAAAAACGTGTGATAGTTGGACTTTAATTTTGTGAAAACTACTGAATTTCAAAAAATGTACATACATTTTTAATAGTTGTAAAGATAGTAGTAACTATAGTAGTAGTAGTAGAAGTAATAATAGAAATAGTGAGGTGAGGAGGCTTTATTTAATTGTATATTTTAGATAACCAAATAGAATATGCTGTAAATGAAATTAATTATCATTATTAATAACTTTTAATAGTTTAGTTTTGATTTTGTTGCTTTTAGTATTTATAAATTGTTATAAAGTGTGTTTACTTAAAAATCATAAATCGTTCAGAACGTCAAATAAGTAAGTATTCAGTTTTGAGAGTTATAAAGGTTGTGCAATCACTGTCAAAACATTATTTTTGGAGAATGTTTCACGTATCAGCCTCGTTTTGATCAAAACATATAAATAAACTGGCAGCATATGATGTCATTAAAAGTTCAACGGTGGGCCATGCAAAGATTTGACTCGTAACAAAATGATTTTTTTAAAATAAGCGCTTGTCCAACTCACCGCTGGTTCTTATTCCTGCGTTCGGAGTTTTAAAAGCGAAAGCAAACATGCAAACGTGCAATTGTGCACCATCTAAAATGTCACATGCACACAGCTTTCCTGTCAGTCTGTGGGGCGACACCTGTGCACATAATCTCTCGCTGTCTACAACCTTAAAAGCATTAGCTGTCCCGTTGCCATAGAGACTGACAACATTTACACTCGCGCATGCGTAGAGATCGCAATAATATTTCAGCAGTAGTTGGTGGTCAAATTAGTGAAAAAGAATCCCAGCATTGCAATGCAGTTGTAAAATTGCATTTGTTTAATTTACAGAATTATCTTTAATATGTCTGACTGTCTATCTGAGTATCGGTTTATCAAGTGGGCGGTGAGTTGTAAAAAAAAAAAAGTGTCAGGATGAACGGGAGTCATTGAACGCAACGTTGGTTTATTCGCAAAGCTTTCTGGGACTCTGAGTTCTGAATATCAGTTACAGCTTAGTTCAAGTTGGACGTAGAAAACTATTCTACCCATAAATCCCTCTTTCAATAACACGGAACTAAGTGCTGTTTAGTGTGAAACTCTTATCAGCAATGCTCAAGTTCTGATAATGTTTCGCTAGTTTGTTCACGCTCGATTACCACGAAAACATCCGTTTGGGGCCAAGAAATTGTGACTTTTCTCCAAAACATGGCCACTGTCGTATTTGTTAAGAATACAGCACATGCTGCGTCTAGGCGATGTTTGATTTATAATTTAAAAAGCTTTACTCGAGACAGCCACTCGTCGTTTACTCCTCACAAACGTCCCTTGCCACCGGCATGGTTGTCCAGGACTACCGAAGTGCGGTTCATGTCCCGGGGGAGTTCAGGCAGGTCGGAAGCCGGCGCACGAAACAGCGGCCGCGTAATGCTGGCATTGAAAGGGGCTGCAGCAGTCACCGCAGCCGCTGCATTGGGGGGCTTCTTAGTCAGCGCCAATCACTTCCAGCGGGCCGAGATGGCGACTCTGGTACCACGAAGGGCCGAAGAAAAGGACCAAGACGAAGGGGACATATTGGCACGATGCCGGGGTTTCATGTCCCCACCAGTCACTGACATCGCCGTCCTGCAAGGACGGAAAGGGGAGATGTGCACCAGGATGGAGATGCTCATCATGGAGACGCAGGCTGACTTCTGTAAAGCTTTGGAGAAGGTGGACGGTGGGACGTTCATGGTGAATCGGTGGGAAAGAGAAGAAGGTAGGATGCATTGGTGTGTGGTGAGTGACTTTGACATGTCCGCAACTCATAAATGGGGACATTTCTGCATCAAATTGCTCAATGATTCATTTCCTCAACCGCTTATCCTCACAAGGCTCGCGGGGTGCTGGAGCTAACTACAGGCACACCCACACAACCATTCACGCTCACACTCATACCTAGAGGACAATTTAGAGCAGGGAGTGGCCAATCCAGTCCTCGAGGGCCGCCATTTCTCAATTTTACAATCATGATTGCATGCATGAAGCTGTGTAGGGTTTGTTTTTCAGGTGGTGGTGGAATCAGCTGCGTGATGCAGGATGGAAAATTGTTTGAGAAAGCTGGCGTCAACGTGTCAGTGGTGTTTGGAAACTTGACTGAAGAGGCAGCCAAGCAGATGAGGAGCAGGGGAAAGGTCCTCAAAGGGAAAGATGGTGAGCATTTTCGCCCGAAGGAATATTTCAACATGTCTAACTGTCAAACAGGTCGACTACTGTCAACTAAAACTGAAATCAAATAAAATAACTTGCATGGCAGTCCTGAAGAACGGGATTTTGTTTGGAGAGTGTTAGCTAATGACCTTGTAGGTGGGCTCCGTTTTATGAAATTAATCACATAATAAATAAACTATAAATACTATAAAGATATTTTTATGCATTTTAACATGCCACATTTCTTGTTATAAAGTATATTGAAACATTTTTTTGATGTAACAGCTATCTAGGTATCAAATTGATGGGTATTGCTATTTATAGGCTATTTATACTGTGTGTCCTCACAAACGCGCAAATGCAGTGTTCCATAATTTATTTTTCAACATGGTGTTGGTCTTTTAACTGATATTTGAATTGCATTCTTTAGGGAAACTGCCTTTTTGCGCCATGGGCGTGAGCTCCGTAATCCACCCCAAGAACCCGTACATCCCCACAGTGCACTTCAACTACAGATACTTTGAGATCGAGGAGGAAGACGGTGAGTGCGCGCCTTCGTCCGCTCGCCGACGTCGGCGGCCGTGTCTCGGTATCCGGGACTCCATTGAGCTCATGAATGAATCATAACCCTTGTGTCCTCCCTCGCGTGCGCGTGGCAGGATCCAAACAGTGGTGGTTCGGCGGCGGCACCGACTTGACTCCCGTCTACGTCAGTAAAGAAGATGCACTTCACTTTCACGGCACACTGAAGGAGGCCTGTGACAAGCACCACTCGCAATACTACCCCGACTTTAAGAAATGGTACTGAGTGAGGGTGTGGCGTCATTTCATGGGATGCGAAGGGCGTTTCCGTACTGCATCGTCGATAAGACAAGCCTGGAGGAAAAGACCGTTAAGAGTGTGCTTATCTGATGTGCTTTAATGAGTGACTGTTCTCGACCAAGTATCACTTTTAATCAACAGCTTATTGTGTACAGCATCAAAAGACAATTTCCTTATTTTCCGGAGTATAAGTCAGAGTTTTTCGTAGTTTGGCAGCCTAATTCTACGACTAATACTTAAGTGCAGCTTAAATATGCATTTTTTTTTGTCTACAACCACGAACAGCCTGGGTTGTTGTTTTTTTTTTTTTTTTTAGGTTATAGTGCATTTTCTGGACTATAAATCACACTTTTTTCATAGTTTGGTTGAGCATGCTTATAATACTCAAGTGAGACTTAACCTCAGTTATACAACATTATACAGTAATAGGTACAAAATAAGGACCTGGTAATGCATCCTATTTAAAGTTTTTGGACAACTATAGGCTAAAAAAACACAACATAACAAACTGTTGAAGGTCAGAGTGACAATATAGTGTGACTTATGATGTGCAAAGAATGATCTTTTTGTACAGCTTCACTATTTCCACACGTGATCACAACCTTGAACTATACTCTTTCAGGTGTGACAAATACTTCTACGTCCGCCACAGAGGAGAGACTCGAGGCATCGGGGGGATCTTTTTCGACGACCTGGACGGTCCCAGTCAGGAGGAGGCGTTCGGCTTCGTCAAAAGCTGCGCTCGCACCGTGGTGCCTTGTTACCTGCCCATCGTTTACAAACATCTCAATGATCCGTTCACCGTTGAGGAGAAGGACTGGCAGCAGTTGCGACGAGGAAGGTGAGTCTTATGTATAGTAATGCATTTTTCCTGAACAAAAGACTGTGTTGATCAATTCCCTGATTGTCCAGTGAATCATGACAATATTTAGGAACAATGTTTGTACATGCTTAACTGTGAGATTATGCGCTTCAGGTACGTCGAGTTCAATTTGGTGTACGACCGAGGCGTCAAGTTCGGCTTGGCCACGCCAGGATCCAGAATCGAGAGCATCCTCATGTCTCTCCCGCTCACTGCCAGGTAAGCGTCACAACAGTGGCGTCAACACTGGCTACGAGTGTCGCTTAATCAACCTTCCTCCCCCAGGTGGGAGTACATGCACGAGCCCGCCCTCGGTACCCGAGAGGCCGAGATGCTGGAGGTGCTACGGAACCCAAAGGAGTGGGTGTGAACACCATCATGTCAGTATCCACCTTGCACTTGGTTGAAAACAATGGCTTTTAATCTGTACAGAAATGGTGACAAATAAAAATAAAGTTGTGTAAAACATTAACAAGTGCATTTCAAAGGACATACATATTCCTATTGGCTCTATGATGGTGGTGACACTGATGATTGTAATATTGATTGAAGGTTCCTATGACATTTAACCGTGACATGGATTGAAAGATTATATGCAAGGATTCGTGACATACAAATTCCCTATGACAAATAACAACCTGTCAATAATCATAATGATGTCTTTAACATGTCTCAGTGACTTCTTTAATTGCTGACAGCCTTTTTAAATGACTACACAAAATTGTACAGATTAAAGAGAAAAAAAAATAGAATCATATTGTACAGATATGTGACCAGCACTCCTGAGGAAGTTATTATTATTATTATTAAAGCAATGAGGAGACATTGAACAACGCTGTACTATAAACATTTTCTGTAATGAACCTGAAACTGATGAAAGAGTCTACGATAATAAAAATCCTTGATCATTATGTAAAAAAAAAAAAAAGAACACAGAGTTATTGTTGGGTTTCTTTTTTAATAAATTATATCTAAACCACCACCAGATAACTTGTTTTTCTTTCCTGCATAGGAAAAATGGATTTTATCATCCTGGTTATCAGGGAGTTTTAGATGTAAGTATTTTTGATTGGTATTTTTATTGATGTATAGGGGAATTCTATAGATGAGCAGCAAGATCCTCACTTTACTGTATGAACGTGGTAATTGAAAAATTACGCCACGCCACAGGAGGGCAGTAGTTGTTGGCTGCAACAACAAAAAACAGCTATTGTGCGTAGGCCAACCAGCTGTTTAAATTTGGCACATGCGCGGTACCTCATTCTTTCAGGAAGCCATTTCTCTTCCGGCGGTCTAGACACGTGCATCCGAACGAGGTAAGTTCTCTTGCGTTTTACGGTCTTAAGTGCGTTTTATCTCGCCATCGTGAGACTTATTAGTAATCGATTGAGCCCCAAACGCCGGTTAATCCGTTACTTTAATGCCAGCTTCAACACACCGTCGACAATTGAAGTTTGAGATCCTTTTCCTATCCAGATGTGTGCCGCATCTGACTAGCTATTTTAGCATTAGTGACACGACGACACTTTTCATTTGGCTTTAATCGTATTGTCCGTTTTCTGTCCATTATTCCGTCGTGTAGAAATACTTTTAATCTAATCAAACAAAGTCGCGATGTCAACGTAAGTATAGTTAGTTTGATGGGTAGATGACATCAAGTGGCACGACTTGTGTTGTATGTAAACAGATTTCACACTTAACATTATTGATGCAAAAATAGTTATGTCAACTTTCTTAACTGTTATCGCTACTGTGTATATTTATTCGCCTTATCTGTACTACCCACCTCAATTTTTAATTGTTCTGATTTCACTCAACATTATTGATGCAAAAATAGTTATCTCTACTTTCTTCTAACTGTTGTTGCTACTGTGTATATTTAATCGCCTTGTCTGAAAAAGGGAAAAGAAAAGCACAGCACGGCGCACTAACTTATTTTCATTTATTAGCTTGATCGTATATTACTAAGTTTTTTAACCCTGGGGAACAGGATTTTATTTGGCCGTACTAGTATAAAGTGTAATTGCGCATCCACTACAGTAGCTGGCCGTGGCGCTCATTTATTTTTTATTTCAGGCATTGATGCACTTAAAATCTTTTCTGTTGCAGACTTAAAACAAGATTTAATAGTTATTCTTTGTTTGTTTGACTTTCTTTCTTTTTTTCCTTTTCTTTAATGTTAATAAGGATAAAATGTTGTACTTATAACAATTTTATAAAATGATTTTATTTATAGTCACGCAAATAGTTTTTCCCCTTGCTAGGAGGGGCCTAACAGAAAATAATTGAGAAGCACTGTCCTAACTGTTATCGCTACTGTGTATATTTAATCGCCTTGTCTGAAAAAGGGAAAAGAATAGCACGTAGCACTCACTAACTTATTTTCATTCATTATCTTGATTGTATATTATTAAGTTTGTTGTAAGATTTCTCCATCTTGCAATAATAGTTTTGCAACTCCCAACTAGTTTGGTTAAATCAAGTTCTCTCTTTTTAGCATCCGGATGCAGCTCTTCCAGAGTGACCAGAACACACGCCCTCGAGGTTAAAGGAGAGGAGATTGGGCCAGATCAAGGTAAAATTAATTTTAACAAAAACATTAAGCCTTTTTGGTGAATCTTGATTCTCTATATTAAGTTTTGTTTTCTTCTTCTTTGTACACATCAGGTCCAGGTCCATGTCACTTGTGACTTATCTGCACTTCAGAGGTGACTGGCAGGCTTCTCAAAGGTTAACGTATTTGTTTATTGCAAAGTATCCAAGTCTTCATCCAAACTAAATAAAAGCTTTAAACGTTATAATCTTGTGGAACTCAATGATGTGATATCTGATCTTTATGGTGAGGTTTCACTGAACATCAGTTGGTGTTGTGGACTTCTTATATAGGTAAAGTCCACAAGGATATTATTAAAGATTAGAAACTTCATTTAAGTAGATTTTTCTTAAGTCAATTTCCCAAGTACAAGACTAGTCTTTATTCTTTCTTCCAAGTGTTTACTCCCCTTGGTTTTAAAAAAAAATTAAATCTTAAATATATTATTTCTCCAGCTTTTAAAAAAAAATATTCTAAGAGTTAACTGCTCCAACTTTCTTTAAAAATATGGTTTATTCCTTGCGCTATTAAAAAAAAGTTAAATTCCCCTTGGCTTTAAAAAAATATTCTAAATGTTTATTTCTCCAACCTTTTTTTAAAATATTATTTGTGCCCCCAGCTTTTAAAGAAAATATGCTTAATATATATTCCCCTGATTTTTGGATATTTTCCCAGCTTTTTTGTTCTATTTTTTTTTATTCTGTTCATTCCCCCAGCTTTTTTTGTTCAAATTTTTTTCCAAAGTGTCTTTCCAGCTTTTTAAAAAAAATATTCTAAGTGTTTATTTTCCTTTTTTTTCTAAGTGTTTGTGCCCCTAATTTTTTTGACTAAGTGTTTTTCCCCCAGCTTTTTAAAAAATATTCTAAGTGTTTTTGTTCATTTTTTTGTACTTTTTTTTTTCTAAGTGTTTATTTTCCTTTTTTTTGTTCATTTTTTTTTCTAAGTGTCTACTTTCCTTTTTTTTTGTTCTTTTTTTTGTGTTTTTATTATTTTATTTTTCTAAGTGTTTTTTCCATATTTAAAATGTTTACTTATAAATAAAATATTTTAACTTTGATTGTGACTTGCATCTTTTTTTAAAGACAAAACACATGCATACATTTAAAAGCTTTTATTTTGAAAAACTTGAGTAAAATGAAGCAATTCCTCCAGTCACCAGCAGGAAAAACAGGAAATAAAAGCTCCAGCTTTTATTTTGAAAAAGTTTGTAGATTGGTTCCCGTTGTTGGTCCAGCATCGTAAAAAATCGAATCTTCTCCACCCTCTGGTGGAGAAGATTCGAAAATTGAAAAAGGGGGGTTAGTACACAGTTAGTTCAAAAAACAATGAGAAGGGCTCACCTTTTATTTTGAAAAAACGAAGTAGTTCCTCTTGTCACCAGCAGGAAATCCAGAAAATAAAAGCTCCAGCTTTTATTTTGAAAAAGTTTGTAGATTGGTTCCCGTTGTTGGTCCAGCATCGTAAAAAATCAATTCTTCTCCACCCCCTGGTGGAATTCTGGAAAACAAAAAAAAGGGTTAAGGCACAAAGTTAGTTAAAAAACCAATGAGAAGGGCTTACCTTTTATTTTGAAAAATGTCAGACTGTTTCACATTGACCATCCGGCAGAGAAAAAAAATTAAGGCGTCTGAGCCTATCTGTTCAATGGTGGAATTCTGTAAAACAAGGGGTCAATACATCAAGTTTAGGACAACTTTTATTTTGAAAAATGCAGAGATCAGTGCTGGCTTCTACACCAACACCAATCTATGCATTTTTTTCCAAAATAAAAGGCAAGACCTTGCATGTGAGGTTTTACCTGTCTTGGGTGGAATTCTCCCAATTCAGGTAAAACCTCATTTGCAAGGTCTTACCTTTTATTTCTAAAAATGCATAGATCAGTGCTGGCTATTACACCAGGACCAATGTGTGCATTTATTCAAAATAAAAGGCAAGAACTTGCAATTTTTTTTAGGGTTAGGTTTTACCAGAATCAGGGAGATCTTTTATTTTGAAGAGTGCTGTAGCCTCCTGGGTGGAATTCTCCCAATTCAGGTAAAACCTCACTTGCAAATGGTTGAGTAAAAAATATATTCACAAGGTCTTACCTTTTATCTTGAAAAAATGCATAGATCAGCACTGGATGTTACACCAGAATTAATCTACACATTTTTTTCAAAATAAAAGGCAAGATCTTGCAAATATATTTTTTACTCAACCATTTGCAAGTGAGGTTTTACCAGAATCAGGAAGAATGTCTGAAATGGGGGACTGGTGTAGTCCATCTTGACTTGGGTGGAATTCTGGAAACAAAAAAAAGGGTCAATAAACAAAGTTAAGTAAAAAAAAACATTTGCAAGGTCTTAACTTTTATCTTGAAAAAATGCATAGATCAGTGCTGGATGTAACACCAGAATCAATCTATGCATTTTTTTAAAAAAAATAGAAGGTAAAACCTTGCAAATGGGCAAGTAAAAATACATTCGCAAGGAAGGTTTTACCAGAATTGGGGAAATCTTTTATCTTGGAAAAAAAATAAAACATTTGGGGCCAACTACTTTTGCCTTGTGTTTTTCAGTCAATCATTTCAAATCTATTCGTTCTTAAAAAATAAATATCCTAAAAAGAAAAGTTATTTTACCATACGTTTAAATGACCCTTGCACTTTGGTTGAATACCTCACTTATATTTTGTCAAAACCACATTTAAAACTAAAAGATCCAAGCCCTCGGGTCTTTAAGAAAGTTAATGGGGTAAAAGTACATGATTGTTTTAATCCATCAAATATTAGCGGTTCCACTACATGGCAGATTATTTATTTAAATTCAGAAAAATGTGAAAAGCTACTTCTCTATTTGCCACTATAGTATTTATTTTAAAAATTAAATTCAATATGCATAAACCTACTTTAAATTTTTCCTTTATCGCAACATGTCTGGTCTACATTAACCATGATAATTAAGGGATTACCGTTTAGCCTAGAGGTCTTTGAGAAAGTTAATGGGCTAAAATTATATAATTTATTTAAGTGCTCAGTGCCACTGCATGGCAGACTACTTTTTAAATTCAGAAAAATGTGAAAAGCCACATTGAAACTCAAGCAGAGGCTACTCTTCACTTGCCACTATAATATGTTTTTTAAATTAAATTCAATAGGGATGACCCTAATTTAAATTTTTCCTTTATAGCAGCCATGTCTTTTCTACAATAACCACGATAATCGAGGGATTACTGTTTAACCCTGAGGTCTTAAAGAAAGTTAAGGGGGTAAAATTATATTATTTATTTAAGTGCCTAGTGCCACTACATGGCATATTACTTTTTTAAAATTCAAAAAATGTGAAAAGCCACACTGAAACTCAAGCGGAAGCTACCCCACTTGCCACTATAGTATTTTTTTAATTAAATTCAATTGGGTTGACCCTACTTTACAGTTTTTCCATTTATCACGGTCCACATTAACCGCGATAATCGAGGGATTGCTGTTAATTCCTTTCGCATCCACTAATGCATTTATGTGGGTGACTTATCCACTGATTTCATTCAAAATTTGAATGCATCATGATGAAAAACGAGCCAATTGCGCAAATCCTTGAATACTGAAAGCTGAAGTTTAAATATTAAACGGAGAAAATCGGAACTATTCAAAAAATACCCCCTTGGTTATGGCGTCGACCAGTTGATCCTTTCTGGTCGTTTCGGCGACATTCTTGATGTTTCCCAGTAGTCGGTGGTGCTCGTTGAGGGACTGAAACACACAAAGGAATGATTAGTTTTAAAACAAAGAGCGATCGGTAACGCAATGCAGCCAATTTGTTTGCAAACATTTTGCTGTCATGGCTGCATCACGCTAACGGAGCATGCTAAAGTCAACGATCACTCATAAGATGAGAACCGGGGCTTCGAAATCCCCAAACGACGACATACAACATGTGCAGCAACGTCTTGTGAGAAGTTTGTCAGCCATTCTTCGTCATATTGTCAGCTCTGAGCAGCTCTGCAGTGCACGCCCGTGCAGTCTCAATCGCCAGTTTGCTGCATCACATCGACTATTTGAACTCTAACCTCGGCCACGCCTATTAAACATAGACAAACACAAAATAGAAATTGTTTTCATAATAACGTGCATTAGTCAGTGTGTGTGTGTGTGTGTGTGTATGTAAAAGGTTATATTCCGAAATGCCTTCGGCATAGGTGTTGAAACGTTTTATCCAAGGAAATTGGGTGAAACACTTTTTTGGACAAAGTGCTTCATCCACCACTGAATACTTATACACTTAAACACGCATTTGAACTTATTCTTTTTAACTGAATATTTGGAAAATCTTTGCCGGCACTGAGAATTGAACCCAGCACAATATTAAACTGTAGCATTTGTTGCTTTGTCTCTTTTCATACCCAGATCACACTTAGTCATTTATTGTAGAACTTATTCTTTTACCTGAATAATATTGGGAAAATTATTGCATGCACTTGGATTCAAACCCAGGACCACAGATGTGAGAGACTGATGACTTATCCACTGGGCCACCACCCTGTGAGAGAAAGCAGTAGTACTTGTAAATTTATCTCATTCATTTACCTGAATAATATTGGGAAAATCTCTGCATGCACTTAGATTCGAACCCAGGACTACAGAGGTGAGAGTCTGGGGGCTTACCCACTGAGCCACCACCCTGTGAGGGAAAGTAGTAGTACCTGTGAATTTATCTCATTCAGTTACCTGAATAATATTGGGAAAATCTTTGCATGCATATTTTAAAAGCCTTACTATACTATGTCGTTTTTTCAGAGAAAAAGCCTTACTATACTATGTCATTTTTTTCAGAGAAAAAGCCTTACTATATATACTATGTCGTTTTTAAGCCTTACTATACTATGTCGTTTTTTTAGAGAAAAAGCCTTACTATACAATGTCATTTTTAAGCCTTACTATAATGTCATTTTTTCAAGAAAAAAAAGCCTTACTATACTATGTCATTTTTTCAAGAAAAAAAGCCTTACTATACTATGTCATTTTTTCAAGAAAAAAAGCCTTACTATACTATGTCATTTTTTCAAGAAAAAAAGCCTTACTATACTATGCCATTTTTTTTCAAGAAAAAAAGCCTTACTATACTATGTCATTTTTTCAAGAAAAAAAAGCCTTACTATAATATGTCATTTTTTCAAGAAAAAAAGCCTTACTATACTATGTCATTTTTTAATATAACAACAAAATAAAACAAATCCATTTAGCGCAATTAGCTTAAGTACAGTGGGGTGGATGGTTACAGTTGTTTCAGACAGACATGTTAACTTTAACGCCAAACTCCCATATTAGGCCCATTTTGTCATCAGATCAAGCCTCGGAAAAAAAAAAAACATTTTAATAACCTTGACATTAAAACTGAACCAAACAAACCATCTATATATTTTCTACAGAGCTCATTGAGCTTTAACATAAGTGCTTTCATTTAGTTACCAGCTGTAATAATTCCATTAGTATCCATTATTCATAGTCAGTAAAAAGCAACCTTACAGTCATTTAGTATCACACGAACTATACATAGTTTTTAAATGTATATATACATTGGTACATGACACATGCTTAACATAGATTCTTTCCATTATGGCATTAAATATTAGACCTTCCCTGAGACCTGCCTTGCCCAAAGCTTCCATTTTTATGGCCTCGATTTGATCTTTCCTGTACAATTTTACATTTAAAAGGAGGCCTTTGTCATCCTATGTGATGTAAACTGAAGCTTTGGGGCACAGGGAAGATTTTCACAGTTGAGCATAGCTTCAAAACTTGTCAGTGAAACTGAAGACTTCTTAAGAATCTAATTAAGTTCCTGTAAAATTGCCCAGCTGATGCAATTTTGGCAATGTATAAAAAGCGATTTGAGCATTTATGATATTTTAGAGGAGTTCTGTGCTCATTGTCCCCAATAAGAAAATTCAACACACTAGATTACTACTTTGTCTTCTTCCTACTATTGTATTACTTCTCGGCACAAAACTCTGTGCAGATCTCAGTGCAGTTCTTGGAATTAAGATGTACAGTAATACCTCGTTTATCACGGTAGATAGGTTCCAAGACCTACCGCAAAAGGTGAATAACAACGATGTAGTGACAGTGTTTTTATGGTGCCTATTATATAAACCTTTCATAATTATTTGGCAGATCCAAACCACAATGTAATGAATCCGCTATAGTCGATCCGCAAAGTGACAAGGTATTACTGCTGTTGTTCAACAGGTGTTCAGATGTGAGAAGAATGTTGAATGTGGTGGCAAAGTAGGACAATAACAGCAAAATAGAGTACATTTTCCCTAATGGCATGGCACAGAATTCCATTGTATATAGTATGACGACACAATGTGAATAAATGCTCCAATGGCTATTCATCAAAACCCACCCAAGTGGAATGTTCCGGCTCCACGTACAATTCAGCAACACATCCTGATTTCCTGGATAAGTGCAGCTTTATTGAGTAGATAAAGCCTTCTATTATGCCGTTTGGGATTCCGTGTAAGCATAAATGTGGGAAATATTTGGCACAGACCCCCAAAAAGAGTACTGGTTCAACTGCATGGACATAAATCCTTGAGTGGTGACCAAAATGATTACTTTGTGCGAGCGCGGGGTTCTGCTTTGAGTGGTTTTGTTGGGGTTGTTTTGAATTTGGTGCTGCTGTATTCACTTGCTCCATTTGAGAGGTTAGTGCAAACGTTGAGTGCTGGCAGAGATTGCATTGTGAAATGAAGACAGACGGCGGTCCACCTTACTTGGCGCGTAAATCATTGATAATGTCCTCGTACTGCGGCGGGGGCTCCGTTTCCACACGAATGTCAGCGTGGCCCACCGCCTCCTCGTACGACGGCGGGCGGTCGGCAACGCTCACCCGACCTGAAGCCGCCTCGGAGCCCGGGTAGCCAGTGGGGCTGCTGTGGAGGCTGAGTTCTGAGCGGTCGCCGTGGTGATAATCCCTCCCCCAGTGGTCCATGGAGACCACTGACAAGACGTGGTCGTGGTGGGAGTGAGCCAGGCCGGGGCTGCGCTGCGAGCGCTTACGGGAGTGGCAGCAAAACACCACCACGGCAACCGCCACCACGATGAAGACCACCGTCAACAGTGGCACGATCAGGTAGAGGGAGTGCACACCGCCCACCACCGACTCCAGACCTCCGGAAGGGCTGCTCTCGCGAACGTACTCCTCCCAGAAGCGCCTCTGCCGGGAAACAGAATCATATATTTAAGCCTTGCCCTTAACAAATAGAACAATTTAGCTGTATTTTCTTGCATTTTTTCATGTTTTATTAAAGATACATATTTTTTTCTCTTGAATTTCATTCATAGACGTCAAAACACATTTTGTTAAGCATTTTATCTGTTTATCTTTTCTCAATTTTCAAATAGATTATCATATTGGTCGCATTGTTTCGAGTTATGGCCTTTCATGCATATCAAGTCTAAATTGTGCACATATAAGCCATACCCTCGATTCAGTATTTTTTTTTTTATAGCGACAAATAGGGTAAGGGATGTTTCCATTGTGTTTAGACTAGTGGAAGAGCGGCTTCAATTCAAAGAGGTCAAGGCAACGCGTGTCATGGTGTCCACTTCCTAAATACGTTCCAAATGCAACTGACAAAAACACAATAGGTGGGATAACAATACCCTCAAATGACGTAACCGACATGATTGTGTTCGTCCGTCAGAGTGATTTTTATTCTTTTTATCTGGCAGCTGCTAACAATAGGGGCGAGCACATGCGAGCACCATCACCACCAGAGGACCTGGCATTCTTCCTGCTGATAATAATCACTTCCTGAAAAAACATGTACTTTCCACATAAGACGAATAGTAGTAGTGTGGGGTTTTATATCATGACTTCAGGGACAAAAGGGATTCTTTGAAATACCAACTAAGAGAAAAACATCTACATTTGTCCTTTTGACAATTTTAATAAATGCTCTTGATGAAATGTTGTTTGGAATTTGAGATGTTCTTACGGAAAAGGGGCCATGAACATTTTGCCCTCTGCGTGCACCGCCCCAAAGACAACACAAGTAACCCGCGAGGGGCCAGTTTTAAAAATAGCTTACTAGTTATGGGACATTGTACCCTCTTGAGAATGTTATACGAGTAAACATTTGAAAATGGAAGCATTTGTAAATTGGGAGAGACAGAACGAGTTGCAGAATAACATTTATGTTATTCTCATCTCAATTTCCGAACTGCGTTATCCTCATTGGGGTCGCGGAGGGTGCTGGAGCCTTTCCCAGGGAACAAGAGACGGACAAACCATGCACTCTCACACCCATACCTAGGGGCAATTTAGAGTGTACAATCAGAGTACTGTGTTTTTGGAATGTGGCAGGAAACTAAGGTACCCGGAGGAAACCCACACAGGCCCGGGGAAAACATGCAAACTCCATTCAGGTGGATTTATGCTGATTTCCTTGTTAAATGTATTTCAACTTGCATGCCATGCCTCCATAAATATATCAAAATAAATTATAATAGAGCAAACTATAGCATCTTTTTGTATATGAAATGTGTGTTAAAAAATTGTTAAACCTTTTCTTTAACCCAAAAAGTAGTTCACCTCTTTTAGCAACACTCATTCAAACATCCACCAAGATGTCCACTCAGGAAGAAAATAACCCTCATTATTTTTCTGTGTTTTGTTAATTTTTAACTGCACCAAACACTGACCCCCCCATCGTGATCACTCTCCCAAGTAGGTAAGTAGGACACGAAATGCCCAGCACAATTTGCATATAGCAACTTGTTAGCAGTTCACCTGGGGCTGCCAAGAAGGAAAAATACACTCTGCGTGCCAGGCATGTTGTGTCCTACTTGTCTATTTTTAAGAGACCTTATTGGGAGAGAGGACGCACAGTTGTCCACATTTTCAGCATTATTAGCCTCCTAATCTCACCGTTTTCTCGTCATTTTCGAAAGCCTCTCGGGCTTCCTCGTAGGTACAGATCTCCTCGCGGCACTCCCTCTGGATGTTGCCTTGCTTCATCTCCTCCAGTAGGAAGTTGGCCCTGGGCAGCCGCCGCAGCACCGAGTGGGCTGCGTCCGCCGGCAGGAACACTGAATTTTAGGGAGGATCAAGTTGGGAGGGAGAGAAGGAAGATTTTGCAACTTGTGAGAAAATGCAATGGTTAACAAAAAAAAGTCACAATGCCACGACGGGAATAAATTAAGAAAGTGTTTTCATTGAGCAGAGAGTGTTGCTCACTAGGAAAAAAAAAAAGAGGATAGTGATACAGACAAAAAGAGGAAGAGGGGAAGGGGTTTCAACGGAAACAAAGCCTATCCGGAGCCCACTTATTCTGCATACTAACAAAACTCCCAGTAATTTTGGCATCCAGCCATGCGTAGCCATTAGAGATGTGCAAAAGTTTATTTCTCATGTCAAGATTAGTACATCACATGCTCTGTCTTCTGCAGTTTTATATCTGTAACCACTAATGGTGTCCACGTGATTCCAAAAATAAACACATGATGCAGAGAAATTGCCAATTCTGATGAGAAGGAAAAGGGGAATTACATTTTGAAGAAAAGCAATCGCTAAGGGTCAGCAGAGATTAATTCCAGGGAACATTGTTGAAAATTGACACAGTAGAAAGAAAATGACACCGAGCTTGGGGAGCTAAGTAAATATTAAGTATGGAGCAGTGGGAGTAAAAACAAGTGAGTTTAAAGTAAAGCAAACTTACCACTCCCCATGTTTCCTGTGAGTCTGCCCGGGGTGATTTATCTGGGAGGAATAGACATCACATTTTTTTAAATGCTGATAAAAGTCAGACAACAATTAACTATGTCTCCCTCACAAAATAACTAACATTCTACATCATTAGTATTTTTATTTTAGCCTGCGGGAACAGAAACTCGTTAAACATGGGTGAGGTGCCCCCAAAAAAGCCTGTTGGAAATGAGCAAGTATGGTCAATAATGAATGGTTTAGGTAGTCAAATTGTAACGGAAGGCTGACAAACAAAATACATTTTAATATCAATTCGAGAAAAGTGGCGTCACTGCCAGAATAGTGAGATATCCATCACCCCAGTGTGAGTGACCAATGGCGGACGCTGTCCATGCTTATTCACCGGTGGTTTCCGACAACCGTACAAAAGAAAAATAGACACTAGGAGCCAAAGACAACGCCCCCCGTTAACTCTAAACGACTCATTGATGTCTACTTTTATTTTATTTTTAACTACAAGGTTGCACCAAAACTAGATATTTTGATTAGCGAAACCCAGTCGGGATGTTATTAGTCTCCCCCCACTCCGTGCATGATTAAACGGGGTTGACGCTAGCTACCGCCCCGTACGTGACAACCAACCGAGGATGTTTTTAGAAGGTTCCCGCAAAACTCCAATGTACACCCGACTTCATTGCAAATGATTGAAAAACGACTCAATTTGTTAGCGAGTGTCAGTAAAACAATAGTTCAAGTAACGTACCTTCTCCGCTCCCCACAAAACGTATTTATGATTGCCTCTGCTGGTCTCTTCTGCGGCCCCGAGACAGATTTAGCGTTGCTATGCTCAGTGCGCATGCGAATAACTGTTTGCTTTGGGGGTGTTCACATCCAAAATATCTTCTAAGACTAGCTGAAAAATATTGACCTAGATGTTTTATATGCAGAGCAAGGCAATGATCACAAGCATGGTCACATGTAGGCCATTTTGCGTCAGTGCTTTTCAAAAACTAACTTTAGTCAATGGAGCGTTTATTTTAAAATAGGCTTAAATAGATGTCTTATATGGGCAGCTAGCCAAAGATCACAAGTGTAGGCACATGTCGGCCATTTTGCGTCAGTGCTTTTCAAAAAACAATTTTAGTCAATGTATGGTTTATTTTAAAATAGGCTTAAATTGTTTAACTTTCAACTGGTTTTAAATCCAATTATGTTATTTGTAAACCCCGGAGGTGCAGTCACTTTATTGCATATTTGATATGTTATTTGAAAGGAGTACATACAATTTGGAACAATATTATGTGATTCATTTGCAGAATGTCAAAGTAAAAATAATTGCAGTAAACCATGCCGGATTGAAATATTCACAGTAAATGTATTGAGTGTATGCTTATGTTTCAAGTGCTTTTTAACTGTTTCAAAGTTGTTTCTATTGTTAAAGTTACATTTAAGATGTTAAAGTTACAATTAAGATAGCCTTTCTGTTTTTTTTAGTTTGTTTAATACAGTACATCCTTGTTCATGGAGGATGTTGAACAGACAGAGGAAGGGTGTGCTGTTCCAGGTTGATTAAAAAAAAAAAGTGTCTGCCCAAGATCTTAGTTTATAGGGCATAAAAATATCTGATTGATATCTATCATCAATCAATTTGTAACACCAATCAATAAGGTATTTCCAGAACAATCTTCCAAGTAACATCAAAAAGCTTGAACGTCACATGCATAACATCATGACCTTCTCTGGAAAGCCTTGACCTTTTTGTGGGTGTGCAGACTTTTCTATGCACATCACTGGGTGGACACTAGGACCGAGAGGAGGTGTGGCCGCGTGTTAGTATTTGAGCGATGAAGCGCTCTTCAGTCAGCAGTCGCTCGGTGGCAACTCCACCAGCCTCCCTCTGAGTCGCGCACCCGCACCAGAGAGTGAGCATCTCCCCCATCCTCGTGACCGCAACCCATTGCTCAAAGCGTGAAATTGCACCCAAAAGTCAACTCAAGCTGTTTTTTTTCTTTTCTTTTTTTTCTTTCTTTGAATGAGTAAGACACTTTGGAGATGTCTTCATCCGTGAGCGGGACAGAGGAGGTGCCCGTGTCAGCGTTGACGCCCCTGAAGTTGGTGGGGCTGCTTTGCGTCTTCCTCGCACTGAGCCTGGACGTGGGCGCCGTGCTCAGCCCGGCTTGGGTCACGGCAGACGACCAGTTCTACCTGTCCTTGTGGGAGTCTTGTTGGAAGCCAGTCAGCTCGGCGCAATGGTCCTGCAACAGCACACTTGCCACTGGTGAGAGAGAGACATTAAATACATTATTATTTCATATGATAAAAAGGTTAAACTGAATAAGTCTATTCATATATATCAATGATGCAAACGTCGCAGAGATAACAAAGAGCTTTCTAGAAAACCTGCAGAGGGTTTTCCACGTGTGGCAATGATGGAAGATTGGCCACGAGAGATTTGTAAAAGGACTTGAAATAATTGCCTAGTTAATTCCAAATATTAGCACATGAAAGAGAACTGTGAATTGTTGGCAACTCACATGAGCACCAGCTTTAATTTGATTAATTTCCTTAAAGAGTGAAACCAAAGTCTGGTGAGAGTAAGGAAAGTGTTCAAGTTGATTGTGGATGAAGCTTTTCTTTCAATATTTGTCTGGGAATGATGTGGGAATTAATCGGGGCCCAGGAACGCACCAGCTGGGGTTTCATTTGGCCTTTTGTTACTGACAAAATGAGCCTTTTGTGTGTTCCCTCACTGACCCACAAGTGGAGCTACTCCGAGTCCGAGGACGCCCCCCCAGAGATCCAGATGCCTGGACATTAGTAACCTGGGAAACAAGTGCACAGCCCTAGAAAAGCTCATTTTTCACTGTTCCCCCAAAGACGCCACGGAATGGAGTTGTCACATCAAATCAAATGTGTGGAGAAGTGTCACCTAAGCAGATTTCAATGCTATTTCAAGGTAGTTGTATAAAAAATGTATTTAAGATCTTGTATGTTTGTTTACCCCTAAATTTAACTTTCAAAATAATAAGGAGGGGACATTTTTACATTACATTTTCATAAATTTAGAGTGCATGTTTTTCGGGGGCGTGGAGTACCCGGAGGAAAACCCACGCAAGCCTGGGGCGAACATGCAAACTGCACACAGTGAGGACTCACCCGATGTCAGTCAAGTGAACCACTCCACGATCAGGCAGCACTTTTACAATATCTATGTAATTGAATTCAGGAATGACCAAAATTATCGTATATTTTATATTCCAATGACTTATTAGAATCAATATTTATGAATTTCATTTTTTTGTCATTTTAATGTCATGAAAGAACTTTAATTAAAAATATACTTTTTATTTCATCAAGAAATCTATTTATCTAGACAAAATTCAGTCCCATTATTTTATGACGAGCAGTTTGTAGTATTCAAATGCTACTTTTTTTGACTTGTTCCCTCACGAGATCATTTATGCTTTGAACTTGTACACTATGGGAACACTCAGAAAACGACAACAAATACATGCTGCTTTCCGGGAATGCATTGTACTTGACCTTCGAGGTTGTCCGATATCCAAACTAATCTGGAAGTCCTCTTAAGTGTTTTTGCTTATGTTTGGGCTTTTGTCTCTCACTGTGAACGGCATACTTGTTCGTCTAACAAAGGCTTGTCTTCCTGTTTAAGACTTGTCTGACTTTGGGGCAGGCAGACTGCTATCTTTCTGTCACCCAGAGCAGACAAGAAATGCCCCGTGGTGCCTTATAAAGACAAGTAGCCCTCGTGTTGGCATACCAACAGCGAATAGTCTTCCGCTCATTTCCTCCGGCCACAGGAGCTCGGACCGTTATTTATTTGAAGAATCTTAGTCCAACTATGAGACTCAACAGTAACCCGTGTCTCAACAATGTTCGCTGTTCAGTCTCGTGCTTTGACTGTTAAAAAAAAAATCCTGTTACCTAGGTTGAAATCATTCTTGCTGTGGATATAGCAGGAATTTTATATTTTAGTTGAAATTTGGGGTACAGTCCTGCAATTTGTGTTGCATTCAATGAGCCTTTTTATTTCATTTTTTCGCTAAATACTGTTGAAGAAGTTGATTGAAATGAAAAAAAAGGGGGTTTCCTATCATAAACAGTATATCACAATACAGTGGGTTTGTCAATTAAATACGCCAATTAGAGGTGAGTACTGTACTTTTGGATATATTACATTATAGACCAGGGGTGGGAAAACTTTTAGGCCCGGGGGCCACATTGACTTTAAAAATTTGACAGATGGGCCGGGTTAGGAACACGAGATACGATACGATATAAAAAAGTGCATCCGTTAACAGTACATATGAAACATAAACAGAAAAAAAGAACTAAAGTATTGTCATACTCATCACTCATCATTAAAGTAACAAGTATAAAGTACAAAGTCAAATAAAAAAGAATGTATTAAGAAATATTAAAATGTCATTTAAAAAAAGATAGAGGGGCTGTAAAACATGAAAAACACATAAGAGTGGACACAGCTACTGCCACTGGCTTCCGCATGACGACGCCATCTTGGGGAAAAAATATTTGGACAACGTCGGTGGGCCGGATTAAAAAACATAATGGGCCGTAAGTGGCCCGCGGGCCGTAGTTTGCCCATTATGTAATGGACCAAGAACAGGAAAGATAATGTTGTATTATGGAAATCCTTTAAAAATCTGTTTACAAATAGTTTATATAGTATACTGATGCCCATGAATTGGAAGTATCTATGTGGATAAACCAGATGACATATAGGTGTATGTATAAAGTTATATTACATTGCTCATCCATCTATTTTTAAAAAGTGTGAGCATTTTGCTTTATAACTGCTTGGATACAAGAAAGAATGTACGATGCTATTGTAGGAGCCAAGTGTGAGTAGATGTCAAGCTGGTGTGACATGGGGGCATGAAATGTGGAGACGATGTGCGAGCAGGTCGACCGTGTCATTTTTACAGCTTTTGATTCTGTTTTTAGGTGATTGTGTTATCTGAGCCATGTAGGAAGGACGGCTTCGGTGTGGGCTGTTCTGCTTAATTGAACAACTTCCTGTTTACAGTGTTTGAAAGTTAGACTTGAGGCTTCAATTGATACTTATCTTTCGCCTTTTTTTTTTTACATGTGAGAAAAACTCTAAATTGGTGCCCAAGAGGTTTTTTTTTTTTTTTTTTTAAAGATGAATTGATGCTGAGATTGGGTCTTGGGTTAGATATCTTATTTCCCCATCTGTCATCAGAGCGGCGATAGATTAACGGTTTGGCACCCTTGTTGAGCCTTTTAACGTTCAAGCTCTTTCTGTGTGGGTCTGCTCCAAATTTGAAATGAGAGGAGTCGCTGCATTTTGAGTACTGATAAGACTTTTCGCTTGATCCTGCAATCTCAAGACTGGATGGAGCTGTAGGCAGCTAACTGACCCAGAGAAGAGAAGAAAATGAGCAAAAATACTGGGACACCTTGCTTGAATTGGAAAATTGACAATTTCTACTTTTTCCTCCTCAAAGTTGCTTTGAGCAAAATATATGTATATATAACAATATTATATGAATTCCCAGTTAAAAACAGATTGGATGCTATTTTAAAAAAAATCATAATAATTTTCATTCATAGTCTACCAAAGTCATTCAATTTCTGAGTGTCCACTGTCGTAGTTGTCCATTCTTAGTAGAAGTGTAATAATAACTTTGCTTTATATATAGAACCTTTCAAAAGAACTAAAGGATGCTTTTAAATGGAATAGAAAAAGATAACTATAAACTATAAATAGTCAGCCAGCGTTTCTGGTTGAAAAGCACCATAAATAATTCACAACTGTTTATCACACCATTCCAAACTACGTATATGTTTACGCAATAGCGAGTGCCGATCACCCCCAGTGACAGGTCATAACATCCCAGGGTCGAGACACTCAGACCTTTATAGTGATGGCGCATGTTCTTCTCTAATGAGGCCTCATGTTATTGTAAACCGGAGGGGAAAGATTGCTCTGCTTTCTCTGGACTAACTCTTAACATCCTGCGGCGGCAGGACCCATTATAAACACTCAATTCTGAGCCTTATATGGTGAAAAGTAGTTAGTGTTTGTTTATATTTCAGCTGCGTGGCCTCTGCTTTGCCTCAGTCGAGAGTGGGAAGCATTCTTTAAGCAGCTTATTATCCATCAATTTACTGGTGTAAATTTTAATCATTTTCTGCCCCCAAAAGAACGGATATATTCTTTGGAACAACGCCGCCGCCGCTTCCATAGCAAACAATTGAAGTGGTATTAAGTTTTTTTATGTGGATTATTTCTTTTAAAGACACTTTTCTTGAGATGCTTTCCTGCACCTGTTTACATGCGGCTCGCCTTTTCCTGCATTGCACACACACACCATGGCTCTTGTAGGAGACTTCCTTTACATCCCCGCAGTTAACAAGCTATGGATAATTAGGCCCATAAAGCAACGCCTTGGAGACTCTTTACCTCGATTCTTGATCAACACTCATTGGTCTCTACATTAGGAACAGCTGCACAATGAAATAGAATGAAAATGTACTGTGTCATAATGGGATTTTAACACGATTCTTAATAAATAGAGGATATTTTATATCAAATATGTTTCTTTAGAGATTAACTGGAATTATTGGCAGAAAATGGAAATTAGGAATACGTATTGACTACAAAGGTGAGAATATAGAGTACAAATATTATTAGCCCAGTTTTACAGGTATTAATTTAGCTGTTTGTGGTCTGATGGACAGAAATAAAAGAAATTCATTAATTAAACCACTAAAAATACATAGTATACTTACTAATGGAAACATATTGCCAAAAAAGTACTGGAAATTCTTCACCTTCTTGCAAGCCTAATCAAAACACCCCCAAAAAAAGGTAAAAAATGGTCAAAGAACAGATTATTTTCTTACTGAATTCATAAATGATGTTACTAAAAGTGGCCCAGCTTGCCACTTGGTCCCAAAGCAAAAAAAAAAAAAGTAAGCTTTTCAGTCACTGAGGCGCTAGGAAAAGAAGAACTGGAGACTTTAGAAAGGGAAAAGATTAACTACTATAGTATTCCGTTGCCAAGTTGGTCCCTGAGCTAAATCCAGTAGAGCATATTTTACTTTCCACTGACGAACCCAATCAATGGAGGCAACTGCAGTAGTCATGGCATCACTGAATTTGGTCCATGGTCTCTACTCACTGCTTCCTGGCAATAAACCACCTTTGTGACAGATGCCAGCAAACTCAGACATCATCTGCAATATGGATGCCCCAAAGTTGATTTTTCCACTTAAGAACTGATCCAATTTTGTTTTAAAGATGGGTTTGGTTGATAATTGTCAGAATTTTTCATCCAGGAAAAATAATGCAAAAAATATCGTTCCATGAAATGACAAATGATAATTTTAGTACTAAAGTGAAGAAATGCGCTATTTACACAATGCTATGTTACATGATTAATTTCTAAGGAGAATTTTGCCTACAAAATAGTCATATTATGCACAGATATTGATACTGAATAACGGATAGGGACATCACTAGTCATGATGATGTCGCTAGAATTGTAAAGTAGTTAAGATTGTATGAAAATCTTGTGTTAAATAACAGTAAGTAATTAACCTTACATTTGATGCTACTATTAAACAGCCCAGCAGAATATTGTCAGTTCCATTTTGGTTGCACGTTCCAGGACAGGATGCAGTAGTGAGATTTTTTTTATTTTTTTCGACTTCCCTGAATGCTGAGAATGCTGCTGAGCGGGCATCTGCCAAGTGGGATGGATGAACATTATCTGAGTCACCTCACAGCTAGGCTTTTAGTCTCTCTCTCTCTCTATTTTCAGACAGTAATGCTGTGAAAGCCTCATGTTCACCTCCACATTCTCATGTCAAAAGGCGACAAGCCGCTACAACTTCCAATTACTACGAGTTGAAACCAAGTCCTTTTCCTTTTAGTATTTCATACTCTTTGCATCGTATGCTTTTTGTGTGTTCACGCTAAAGCCTCACCTCCTTAAATCCGACCAGCCTTTTTTTTGTGTGTCCCCACACAGACTGGCAGATCGCCACGCTGGCCTTGCTGCTGGGAGGGGCCGGTCTCACCCTCATTTCCCTTCTCGTGGCTTTGGCATCCCTGTGCTGCCGTTCCAGGAGTCGTTGCTACAAGCCTGTTGCCATCATGCTCTTCTCTGCAGGTACATGGAAAAACAAGATGTGAAAAAAACGCTCAAAAGCAGCAGAAGAACAAAACAATCGGACTCATCTTCTTTTTTTTACTCAAACAAATCAAAGTAGATCCGAAACAAACTAACACTAATATCACAAACTCTGGCAGAGCCAAGATTTATGAGCAATAAACATCTCCGTTGCATTAAATATTCATGATGCCCCTGATACATGCTCGATTAAGTGCACATAGTCAAGTGTTATATTGAGTTCTACATATTCATTTATTTTGCAAGCCACATATCCTAACTATGGGCAACAGGTGTGGACACACCTTAAATTAGTGGCCAGCCAATCGTAAGGCACAAGTGGACAGACACTCATATCTATAGGCAATTTAGAGTGTTCAACCAGCCTACCATGCATGTTTTTGGGATGTGGGAGGAGCCTGGAGTACCCTGAAAAAACCCACGGAAGCTCGGGTGGAACATTGAAACTAACCACTCATCTACCGGGACCCCCCCGGGCTCTCTATATAAGGTTATACAAATGTATCTTATGTTTTTTTTCATTATGCTTTCCCATAATTCATTGCAGTGGTGCTCCAGACATGCAGCCTGGTCTTGTTCCCTATCAAGTTCATCGAGGCTGTCACCCTGAGGGTGTACCATGAGTTCAATTGGGGCTATGGCCTGGGATGGGGGTCCACCATCTTCTCCTTTGGAGGAGCCATCTTGTATTGTCTCAATTCCAAGAACTATGAAGACTACTATTAAGAAGAAGAGAGAGAAGTGAAAGAAGATGTCGTCTTGAACTTTCGGTCACACTGCATGGCCGCGAGACAAAATAACAGCGAGAAAAAAGAAAAAAACAACTCGATATTTGAAACAGTCGTACGAGAACCTTATTCCAAACTATATGCTCGCTCACATTCCTTCTTTAGAATTTGTTTTAATATGAACAGATGTGGAAAAGAAGAGTCACTCAGACATAATGTGTTGTCATATGGAGTTAAATAAGGAATCAGTCAGAACTTTTGCAGGTTTAAAACCTGCCCAATTTGAATGAATTGATTTAAAAATATGTTGTGTGTCCATTGTGGCTTGAGGTCAGAATTTTGTGTGATTTCTTCACCAATTTCATCGACTGTGAGAATGTAAGAAGAAGGAAAAAAAGACAATAACAAAGGAAGCATACAATTGTCAAGAATGTACTGCATTCGTTAAATTCCTAAATCAACATGTTTTTCAGTTTCCTTGAAATTGAACTCCAGGTCTTGGAATTAGCCAAAAAACAGTCCATTGACCACCATGTTGAAGATGAATGGGTGAACTCAATAAACCAATCCGAGTGAAGGCAGGCAGAAAATAACCAGGGAACTTCAATTGAATTCCCTAATCAGAGAATTAATGGCCATGGGAAGGAAAATGTCCTATTGAGATGACATCCTGAGGACTTCACAAATAAAGGATGCCGAAGACAAAACAATGCACACCCAAGGAAAGGCCGCATTCCTTTTTATCTTAAAAGGTTGGACTCCTTTTCCCTACTTGGTAAGATGATGCATTTTAACATTAAATCTGAAAGAGTGGGAAGCAAGTTAGTAGGTGATCATGTGTGCAAGATCATCCAACATTTGCTACATTTGTAGTTGTCTATTAATGTATTGTATTAATGTACTGTGTATACTTGTTGATGATGATGATGATACGGTTACATAAAAATAGAACAATGCTCACTGCATGAACATTCTGCAATAAACTTTACTTTCAATATGTTAAGTTCCATTCACTGCCAACAAGATTTATGTCCAGTCCTTCAGGGTATGAGTTATAAACTCACCCAATTAAAACAGATTGGAAATTTATAGCCATCAATTAAGATATTTGATCATGGGTAGACAAAAAAGTTGCATCAGAAACCTTCAATTTCTTTATTCTCTGCTTTCCTTCTGCATTTAACACAAGACGAGATTAAGTTCCCTTCATCGACAAGGAAGATACAGCAAATGTCCTGTTTATTCTTTATTTTCTACATGTGATCATTTCTTAGTTGACCCACACATAGTAACATACAGTTGACTGCTTTACATGCCTTCATTATTTTAAGATTCTTTTTGTTGCCAAGCAGATCACAGTCAGTCGATAAAACACCCCCCCCCCCCCCCCCCACTACATGAACGACTTTAACCACTGGCTCACGGATGTAAACAGTGAAGGATTTACATTGGGCCAAGCCAAAATTGAATTTTGAGCATGTTTAATATAAATACAGTTTGGGTTAAGTGCATCTCTTGTTGTGTTCTTCTTAAGTCATCCCAACAGTATCATTATTGACTGACTGAACGATAACAAACATGCACTCGAGGGCCAAGTTTCTTTTTTTTTTGCGTGGGAGGAACAGCCACTCCTTCAAACCAATGTTTGGAGATATAGCAGCTAATTTTAGTCAAGTCACGTAGCATCCTCTCTTTATTAAGTACAGCGAGTCGAGGCATTGGCATGGGAAATCGACATCTTTTTCATCTTGTAATACGAGTAATACTATGCATAAAAGTACCAGGAATATACTTATATGCATTTTTTTTTAGTGTTCTTTTTCAGCTCGAACAAAGAGCCAAATACAGTGTAAAGTCTACATTTGCATTCCTCATACCTTTCAGGACATTGCTTCCGTGTTTCCATCGTCGACAAGAGATAGCTCGGCGTTTAGGTTTAGGAATGGATGCGGCTTCGTAAAAACACAGCAGTCACTCTTTCTGCGTGGAATGTTTGCAGGTAAACCACATTTTAGAAGTCATCTCTGCTGTTCTGCTTTGACCTTTCAGACGCTCTGTGACAGTCTGAGCTTTTGTGTGTCCTTTTATTTCATTCGCCATCAAAGTCGCCAGTCCCCCTGAAAAACAGTCTTTAAAATCAAAGTGCACCAGTCGCAGATAAGAGCAGGACGTGTGAGTGGGGAGGTAAGGTGGCTCTTCCTCAGCAGGTAAAAGGGTCTTAAATATTATATAAATGAGGTGATGTCCTCTGAGCTGGAGGGGTGGGGAGGGGGGGGGGGGGTGAAAAAGAAAACAACCCTGCCGATTCTACGAGGATGGGCCAAGTGTTTATAGGAATGGGCGAGAGAGAGCGCAGCTTTACGGCGTGAAGACGTCAAGCTCAGGAGTTACGCGGCATCTCGCATTGTTCACAGCGGTTAAGAGCGGGGTGGTTGAGAAAGGTGCAGCTGTCGCAGCTCCACTGAGCACCTTCAAAGTCTTCGTCCCTCTGCGGCACCGCCACCACTTTCGGGAAATGTTCCCTTTCTGGTTCATATACAGAAAGGAACACAAGGGTAGTGTAAATATTCACCTATTAGAATCAAATTGTGTTGACTTGACTTGAGTCATTCATTTGCTGCCAACCGTACCGGAGAAATGCTTACAATACATTTGTAAAATAGTAACGCATTATAATCCACACAAAGCCCAAACAACCCAATTCATTCCAATGTCAATATTAATTAATTTATCATTGATGATATGCTAACTTAATATACAGCCTTATATATTTTTTAATCAGTGTGGAGTCCTAAAAGCAAGAGTGGCTTCCACTTGGGAGTTTCAGCGTGTCTTTTATGAACTTAAAATAATAAATTAATAAAAGAAATTAAATAACTAATAGTGGGAAAAAAAATGGTGTAACGAATTCACAATAAGTGAAGACGTGATAATCGAGGGACTACTGTAGATACGTGCTTAAGCACTCTCTTACCTAGGCGCCATACTGTGCAAGAACCAATACATTCAACATGTGCATGTTCAATACATAGAGCTTTACAGCCGGCTCACCTTTCTTTCCCGGCTTAGGCGGCACCACTGGGCCAGGCTGAATGTTGTCATAGAAATTGTTCATGGCCTGTGGATCGAACTTCCCTGTGGACAAAGATAGACTATTAAAAATGGAGAATCTACATTGAAGGAATTCCATTAATCATATTTAAACAGTCTACTCCACCTTACACAAAAAAAATCAGGTAATATTTCTCGAATTGTGAGTAAAAGTAATTGAATGTAGCAGTGACAAACAACTGTCACATGCTGGTCACTGACCCAATAAGCAATTATCGGTGGACCAGACTAATTCCTATTACGGATCATTGCAACACTTTAGACCACTACCATTGTCAGAAGACAATGCTTCATCCATCACTTAGGACACGATTGCATGCTTCTGTTTGTAAAAAAAAAATACTTTCCAATTAGTCCTAGTTGGTTCTTGGAGTTAGTTATGGGCGGGGCTAATATTTTGTTTGTGCATGTACCTCTGGACTGCAGCAAATCCGTCTCCTTCAGGGTGCAGTCGATATCAATCTGGAGCTTTCTGTTAAGACTCCGTAATCGCGTCATCTCCTCGGGCTGCGGCGGATAGTGCAAAGACACGTCCAAAAGCATTTTTAATGAAGTTCAAGCTTTGGTCCTTCATTTTGCTGAAGGACCTTTCAACGTGATGGAGGTTGGCGATCACTCACTCTCGGAATAAGGCTGGTGGAGCTGACTCTACGGAAGCGTCTCTGCAGGGCGTCGTATTCCATGCCGTTGACGTCTGACTTGAGCTGCTCCAGTTTCTGCCTCTCTACCAGCAACTCTTTCCGAAGACGCTCCATCCTGGCTCGCTGGTGAAGCAGTAGAGCTGCAGGGAAACAGTTAGATAAGATGGACACAATAAAGCAAAGGAACAGAAATTGACAGTATGACAGAGGCAGTGTGAATGAGGGCTTTTTCTGGTTTGAGGGAGTCCAATGCAAAAACTTTAAGTCAATTGAATAAACCTTAAACCCTTCAATCACGAAATCCTGGAGAATATTGAAGATATTCTAAAACGGTCCCAACTTTTCTTCCAACTGAACAAGCAAAGACTGTTTAACCAATCAGGTTTCTGCTAAAACAATGTGGGCGGACATACCCTGTGATTTACTGATTACACTTGTAAGACACAAGAATGGTGAAAAGATGTCGTCTTGTTTGGTCGGGGTGAAACGTGACTTTCCACCCGAAAGAAGTGCATACACACACATCAGCAGTTCCATAAAAAATAATAATAATAAAATTAAAAAAAATAAAAAATCTGTCTCCTACCTTGAGTGTAGGCATAGTCATCTGAGCCCGAGCTTGAACGTCGAGGCATCTGTTCGAACTGTCTGGCTAAATTCCCCTGTAAAACCGAGATGGGGAGGATGGGTTGTGGGGCGGCATTGGTGGCCCCCTGGTCGACAATGTTGAGTAGCGATTCCGCCTCGGCCACGGGGGGAGAACTGGGCACTCTCTGGATCTGCCCTCCGGGGGACACTTTGGATCTGAAGGGGTAGGCCGGCTGGCCTGGCTGAGGTGAGGCGGTGGGTCGATGCTGTAGGTATATTCCAGCGTGGTAGGGTGGCGCTCCACTACTTCCGGTCAACGTGACGCCCCTCGACGGAGAGCCGGGTGACGGGCTGCCAGCCATATAAAGTGCTCCCTGGGGGTGTGCGGTGTGCACGGGGGAGTTGCTGCGAGGCCGTGGGCCTTCCAGAGTAATCTCCATCTGGTTCTTGAGGGAGCCTTTAGCATGATAGGGCCTGTAAACAGAGGGCTGCGGTTGTGGTTGTTGCACGTGATGGTAGGGCATGCTGGGAACAGTCGGCGAGGTAATGGGGAGGAAGACATATTGCTGGTGTTGGGATGTCTGCTGGGGTTGCGGCTGATGCTTAGGGGAGCTGTAAGGCGAGACATACGTGGGGGGGTTATACGGAGACTGCTGATGCTGATAAACGGGGGTGCCCGAGGACGACCAGGGCGGTGGCTGTGGGCTTTGGGACGGTGAGGGTCGGATATAATGGCTGGCGCTGCTGCTGTTACCGTAGTGCCCGGGGTTTATTTGCAGAGCCTGCGGGGCGTTGGGTATACTCTGCGGAATCGTCACCGAGATGGGGTTCATGGTATAACGGGAGACAGGGGAGAACGTGGGGGACATACCCTGAATTGACGGTGGAGGCGTAGGAGTGCTGGCCGAACGGCCCGCGTCGTTGATGAAAAAAGGATTGTAAACCGGAGAGGGAGCCACGGTGGGCGGGGCAGACAGTGGCTCAGGGTAAGTGGGTCTCTGGGGGTCAATGTGGCTGTCACTCGTGCTGTGTACGAGGGAGCGCCCGACTCCTCCGTTCGGCTTGTTTACGTCCAAACCTGAGTGGCCTAGGCTTATGTGCAGCATTTGAGTTTGACCCCGGCGTGCCTCCTCTGGACTGGGATGGAAATCTCCATAGAGGTATCGATTACTCTCTTTGGCCAGCAGGTGGCAGCAAAGATCCAGATTATTGTTGTTCTGAAAGTGTAACACCAAAAAAAAAAAAGACATAAATATAATAGAAAAGGCATGGAGTTTTGTGCAGGTTTTAGGCATGTACCTGCAAAAGGCATTGCGACACTACTCCTTCTGGGATCTCGGGGAAGCGCTGCTTGAGGTCCTGTAGGATATGATAATCCAGTTGATAGCCCCCCTGTGCCATCCTGACCCGACACACCCGGCAAGCCACAGAGTCAACGATCCCAAAACCGCAGATACTCAAATGGCCGATGTCCTCTCATCCCCTAAGGAGGCTTAAATAGAGAAAATGGAATAAGCACAGTCATTGGGAATGCATGCAGAAATTATGTAAAGATGAGGTGATTTCTTAAGTGTAGGTGTGCATTCAATATCAGCTGAGAATGCAATGATCACGGGGTTTTTTTTCTTCTTCTCATCGATATATTTGTTTTGGACGTCCACTAAGCATCACTTGCAAAATCTGTTGATTCTTGCCAATTATTCTGTCCAATTGGAATAACTGCTTTTAAGGATATGATGAATCATTGCGTGTTTGGTGAGCTTTCCAACAGCACTGCCGTTTTGATTGACAGATACGAACAAACAATCAGTTCACTTCCTCATTGTCATAAAATTAAGACGCTGCACACAATTTGGTGCAGTTTCACCCGGTCATCAGATTTACTGTATAACTTTCCCACAGTTTCAGATTGGAAAATGAGTAGCCTTTATCTGGTTAAGATTATTAAATGGTGATTTCAGATCTAGATGTTTGTTTCCAAATAAATACGAGGAGTGTATCTATTCGTTCATTCATACAATTTTAGGGTTCCGTGTTTATGATTTGACGACAAGCAACTACGACATGTCACGGAAAGCTAACTGGCTAGTGATCAATACTATCTCTCCTTGGTTGAAATCTTCCTACAAAATAAAGCGATCTCGAACTGTCCCAAACAAGTGATAATTTCCCCCCAATAGACAAGTATTAATAGCGGTATTTTTCCTTATAAGACTAGTAAACAACTCGATCCAAGTCAATTGACGTCTTGTCCTGCCTGGTTCATGCTAGCGCTTCGTATGCTAATATTAGCACGCAGTATTGCTCAGCTGTCAAACGCTCGGCTTGTTGATAGATAGGCTAAGCAACATGCTAATCGGAGACAGCGCAAATCAATGACTAGATCGTGAAACTTACCATTTTAGACAGTCTTCTTAATGTGTCAAAACATGGCAGAGTTCCCAAGAGAGCTGTTGTCTCTCAAATATGGTGCAGCAGGTGTTGTCAAATTTGAGTGAAAGCTATACAACTTGTAGTTTCACATTCCACAAGGCCCCTGCCAGCGGAGTCCAAATTGCAATGCACGCGAAAAACAGTCCTCTCGCGAGGAATACGTTTCCCGGACCAGGAAGTTGTTCAAAACATAGACAAAGTATATATAAGGCTAGATGTTGAAAGGCAGATTCGG
The DNA here is from genome assembly GCF_051989575.1 of Stigmatopora nigra. Classification (NCBI taxonomy): domain Eukaryota; kingdom Metazoa; phylum Chordata; class Actinopteri; order Syngnathiformes; family Syngnathidae; genus Stigmatopora; species Stigmatopora nigra. The sequence goes on from NC_135512.1 coordinate 6,526,199, forward strand.
TGCTGTAAATAACTGGAACCCATCGTGCGTCGCTGGAAATCTATGGCGAACTCCACTATACAACGGAAAATGAGCGGCACACAATAAAATACACTAAATTCTTGACTGATTTACAAAAGGTTTCAATTATAATACATCATGTTAATGTGCACACCTTGAATCGGTGGCCAGCCGATTGCAGGGCACGAGTAGACGGGCAACCATTCATGCCCTCACTCATACCTATGGGCAATTTAGAGTGTCCAATCAGCCTACTATGCATGTCTTTGGAATGTGGGGGGAGACCGGGTTACCTGGAGAAAACCCACGCAGGCCTGGGGAGAACATGCAAACTCCACATAGGTGGAGCAACCTGGATTTGAACCCTGGAACCCAGAGCTTTGAGGCCATTGTGCAAACCACTCCACCCAACCAGCCGCCTTATGCTTACTGTGACATGCACAAATATTTGTTGTCACGACTGTTGTGTCGATCACTGTATATACCCTAACCCCCTTGGTGTCAGTTGTGTGTGTGTGTGTGTGTGTGTGTGTGTGTGTGTGTGTGTGTGTGTGTGTGTGTGTGTGTGTGTGTGTGTGTGTGTGTGTGTGTGTGTGTGTAGTGGGCAACATAAAAACAAGAAGAAGAAAATTTAAGGCCTCCTAATGTTCTTCACCAACAGCTGAGGGAAAGAGCCTTGTCTGACTCAGTTTAGCTGTCCTTTCAGTGTTGATTAGTTTCCACAGCTGTGGGACTATTTAAAGCCACGGCCTTGTTATCCCTGATGCCCCCATAGGATTCGAAACAGTGGAAGACAGAGCAAAGTGGGATTTTTCATACACAGTCCTGTCACCAGACATTATTCCTGAAGACAGTTTCTTCCTAAGAGCCGTCAGCATACTCAACTTCAGTTCTTTACGTAATCTACGTTAATTTCTTATCTTGTACTCGCACACAAATGTATTTGTTAATTTATTGATTATTTATGTGTGCACTTCATGGTGAACTTTTAAATGTCATTATACTTACTTGTATATTGACAATAAAGGCACTCAATTCAATTCAATATATAAATTATTTTAGAACAGTCACATCAAAGCATATTTCAAAATATACTGCAGTATACTACTCATTATGTGTTCAGTTTTAGCAGTTAAGGTCATTCAAATATCAAAAAGTACCACTATAACACATCACATGTCTTGGGTCTATCGCTTTACCTAACACTGACTACAAAATCATCACTTCAATTATTACAAAAAAAAAAGAAATCTGTTCCGAAACCAGTTATTGATGAGGTTCAATTTAGATGAATGAAAAAAGTCACATATCGAGTAATATTGAGCTCGTTCTTGATTTTATTGGCTCCTCATCTCTTTGCCCCGATGACAGCTACATTTTATTATTTAACATTCATAAAGTCTTCACACAGTAGAGAATACTTTTATGTTTAAACCAATGTACATATAGGGCTGTTCATTGTATAAAATGATGTATCTTAATGTTAATACTGCAATCAAAACAAATATTAGTACAGTTGTGAGATTTAATTTGAAGCACAGAATTAATCAAGGCTTTCCTGCCTTGTCACATTTATTTATTCTCTGTAGTACTTAACTTTTGGCTTGCCTTACTAGAAACAGTGATATTCAAGGAAAGTAGGGAAATATTGTTTAGTTTGCTTGCGGATGATTTTTGCCGACAAAAGTTGTAAGTAAGGCCTCTACCGACTGTTGGTGAGAAAATATACATTGCATCTGTACTCCCCTAAAGCGGCGTATGACAATATTAGTAAGAATGTAGACCAAGTCATGACAATGCAATTACTAATCTGAACAGAAAAAAAGAGCTAGCACAGGTATGTGAATTTTGTATTTTAAGCTTCATGTATTTTTGCAGCTGCGATTGCAAGACATAGCCTGTGTGAGTGCACGACGCGAGCCAACAGCTGAAACGGGTACGAGCGCGGAATGTGTGTCCACGGGAAAGTCACCAACTTTTTTAAGGAAAGTGCACGTCACCAACTGGGCAGCCACTCCACTCCTCTGTGCACCAACGGATTGGACGCCTCTGGCTCCACAGGAACTTGTTCGAGCGATTATCCTTTATTTTCATTTTTTGGGGGGAAAAAAAAAATCACTGACTGAGAGGTAATTTATTTTATATATCTTAAAGTGTGTTTAAGGCTATAGGTTGACTAAATAAGTAGTTAAAAATAAGTAGTACAACTTTAGAGTAGAGTTTTGTGGTATTAATGAAGAGTATAGCTGGTAATATTTGTATATATAATAATGTAAAATACCAATTAAAAGTAAGTCAGGACAAATGCTATTTTTTCAATTGCTTGTGTTTCAGTGTGGCATTTAAAATCAGAAATCCTGCATAATTGACTGCATACATTTGGAAATGCTATACAAAGTTATTATAAAGTTATACAATGTTATATGATGAAGCCATACTGTTCATTTGATCCATAATACATTCAGAAATTGCTTTTAACAGATGTGTTCTATTGGGTCTTAATATCTGGCAACCATGCGATACAACCTATTGAGCCAGAAATAACAATATTGAAATTTACTATTTATATTTTGAAAATTGCCCCACTGGTTGCAATTGAGAAAGAGAAAAAATACACTCAATTAGTATCAATAGTCTTCTCATGATAAAGTGTGTACCATTAAATCATACACATGCTTATACCCATTCCCATTTCTGTCACAATGGTCCTTATACTATAATTGTATTCCAGTATACTGTTGAAGGGACACGGTTGCTGTATGAACCATAGTCAGGCCATTTTCTCAAGGGCCTTTCAAGCAGTATGTGGGGGCCTATGTGAGCACCGTGCAACTGCCTATCACTCGTCAGAAATAGCCATGATCACATGTCCCTGAAATGGGCTATAAATAACACCTAGCAGTATGCTCTTATGGAAGTATTTCCCACCATACGGTAGAAAAACGAGACCATTCCATTTGCTGAAATTCCTGGGTTTGCATGCATAAAAACACTTTTTAATGGTTAAATAAATGTTATGTGTTTTTCCAAGTGTTTTTAGCAGTTGTATTCGTTATATATTAGGTCTTCAATTTTTGTTTTGCAGCTCACATTAAAACCAAACATGGCTGAGGTGGCGCACGTGACAGCTGTGGGTGACATGGAAGATGTCCCAGGAAAAAATGAACATGTGAGTGTAAAAGACGAGAAAGAAGATGGGCAAAAGGGAAAGGAAATATCTGATGGCCAGGACAAAAAGACTAACAAGCCACAAGTGAATGGCGTGGAAAACAAGGGAAAGGAAAAGCTGAGTGGTGATAAGAACAGAAGAAGAAAAATTTCTAAGCCAGTAGAGGATGAAGAAGCTCCAATTGACACAACTGAACAAAATGATCTTTCTGATGTTATGCTTAAAAAAGAGGTAAGACCACCAAATTCAGAAATATAATTGATACGTGAACCAAACACAAAGATCTTATTATTCCGTTGTTTAACTACAGAAACTGCTCCGGTCCAAAAAACCCGTGGCAAGAAGTTACGTGCCCAACATGAACAAAGAAAAGGGCGACGTGACGGGAAAGTTTGAAGCTATGCAAAAGGCCAGGGAGGAGCGGGGCAGGCAGAGGAACAAGAACGAGCAGCAGAAAAGGAAGGAACAGTATATCAAGGAGAGGGAATGGAACCGCAAAAAACAGCAGGTCAAAGCTTGATATGCCCATTAACCCGCGCGTGTGGCCCGCATGGCATGATGGATGGTGCACGGACCACCTAACAGGTCGCCGCCCTCCCTGACACCCTGCAACATATAATACAGACTGCCTATGTTTACATTCAGCCAATAACCTAATTTTAATAAGATACATTTAACCTGTTCATGCAAGGTAATTTTAACATGTTTAAAAACTTGAATATTTGTTATAGATTTCAAAATGAGAAACATATTTTAAAAATATGAAGCACAATTTACATCTCATGTGCTTCTACTAATATTCTCATTTTACTGGATTTTCTTTATCGCATGTATTTGTTCTATATTTGTTTTACTCAATGTAAGGATTTACTGGGTTAACAAGGGATTTTTTTTGTGAAATAGTAGGCAGAAATGTATGATTGCATTAAGGTTTGCCGAATAATTACATAGCTTAGTGACCCCTGCTATCCGAACATTAGCATAAAAAGCATACAGTAATCCCTTGAATATCGTGGATAACGTAGACCAGACCTAGTAAAAAAAAAAAACACAGTAGAATCACCCCTATTATTAGGTATTATACTGTATGTTTTTGCACCTATACAAAATTACAAATACAATGTAGGATAGGAGTTTCGGTCTGAACTTCTGACTTTCTTGTGTCAAGTTTTGACTGTGTTATTACACTTTAAAACCTCCGCTTTCCTAAAACTGCAAGGTCAATTGAAGATGGCATAGTTCTTTGTTGTGATTTTTAGTGTAAATGATCATTCATCTGTAATGGCCTTGCGATTAAATGGCAAACAGGCCTGGCACTCTAAAAAAAATTGATGAATAAGGGCAAGGACAGTAACATATACATTGTTTTTCAGATTCAAAATTAAAAAAAAATGCAAGAAAATATGATATCCTGCTGAGACAAGTTATTGCTGAGATGGATAGCGTTGAAGTAAAAGCATGAATACAATGGGATAAAAGCGGATTACTAGTGATACTTGAGCAGAACAAATGTCCACGTCCCTTGCCCTTCACTAACTGGCCAGAGTATGTTCATCTGCTCTCAGTGCAACAGCCCAATCAAAAGCCCACCTGTAGGTCACATGACTCACTTATTACCAGGGATTAGGCCTCTGTTCTTACAGAGAGCAGCATGGCTCCTGAGCGATCGAAGAGATGATCCTCTCTCAAGTGTAAACACTCACTTCTTCTCCAAATGATCCTCGGCAGATAAAAGAACTTCTTGCTTCCAGCGATGAGGAGGAAGAGGTAAAGCCAGCAAAGGTGGAGAAGTCCTATGTCCCCAAAATCACAGGTGAGACACTTGGTAAACCCCGCCTTCCCCCCAAAAATGCAAGAACTCTTAAAACATGACCTTGTTTTCTTGGATCATCAGGTAGTGTAAAAGGAAAGTTTGAAGAAATGGAAAAACAGAGACAAGAGGGGGAGAGGAAGAAGACTGAAGGTGAAAGAAAGAGAAGGGAAACCCAAGACAATATGGAAAAAGATAAAATATCAAGGGAATTGGCGAAGAAGGCAGCTGAGGTAAGTTTAACACATATGATTCATGGCCTATTCTATCTTTCGGACCAGAAGGCAAACAAGCAACTGAATTGTCAGCTAAAATGAAGCAAATGTGTCCTTTCAAACCTTCAGACAGTCTACCATGCTTATGTAATGTTGCCAGACAGACGATTACTAGCCATTACCACGCTACGTCTTTGCCCTAATTCTTATTCAGTAAAACACCGTCTTGTATGACATTTAGGTACACAATAATACACGCAAGATCGTGGTCATTCCTGCAGTAAATTCTTTATCCAAAAAAACAAATATTCCCACAGCTTCCCTAGGAAAGCCTTTAACTAGTCCTTAAAAATGTTTTTTTTTCATTAAACATTATCCAAACTTTACTTTACAATGGCAGAGGAAATACTTGCGAATACCTTCATGCATCTTCACTGGGGCCATTTTGTGTATCCAAGTTTAGCCTGGCCTATTATTGTCTTGTGCTGTGCTAAGAGTTGACCAGGTCATGGAGAAACAAGTGGAGCAGCACACTTGCAGCAAATGACTGGCAACTGTTCCCCCACACCTCCGTGTTGGTGCAGACCTCCTTACTGCCCGACAGAATTAGACTACGTTATCTTTGCGGCATTCTGCAAATGGCCGCATTGGGTTAACAGTTACCCTTTCACCCTAACATTCTCAGACAATCATCCATGTTTCCGGCCAACCTGACCCTTAGTAGCTTGTGGCGAATTTCAGTTATTTTGTCGGTTGTTTGTGTTTGGATAAGAAATAGGAATTTGATAAATGTAAGATTTTAAAACTGTGATTTACAGGAGGGAGATGACAGCATTCTTGTACGGGTGGTTCCTGCTAAGACGTCACGAACGCCTGGCAGAATCAAAATGAACTTTGAGGACATTGAAAAGAGTCGAGAAGAAGAGCTGAAGAAGTCGGCGGAGGAAGAGAAAAAAAAACGCTATGATGAAAACAGACTCTCTTTTAGGGAGGCCAAACGGCGTTCGGTTCTCAGCGAGGTTAGGAAAATGAAGTCCATTTCATTGACGAGCTTTAATCGTACAAATAAGTTCTATTTTGCTTCTTGTTGTTGTTTTGAAATTAGGAAGAAGTGGACAAACCTGTACAGAAGCCACTGGTCTCTCCAGGAAAGCTCAAGATGACTTTTGAGGAACTGGAGAAGGAAAGGCAAGACCAGAAAAGAAAGCAAGCTGAAGGAGAAGCCAAGCGCCGCCTGAAAGAGGAGAAGAAAGCTTTTGAGGAGGCCCGACTTGGATTGGTAGATGTTCCCCAAATTACTTTCTTGGTTTTGGCTTCATAGACTTGAGGAAATAACTTCTTGATATAAAACAGTGGTAGTTTTACTGAGTTGTTGTTGGCCAGTCAGTTTATGGTTTTGCCTGATTAATATATTCTTACAATCGATTGGTGACATTGCAGGATGAAGAGGATGGAAATGAGGCATCATGCCCCGATGATAAGGAGGACTTCAGACCTGGGAAACTAAAGTTGAGCTTTGAAGAACTTGAAAGGCATCGAGTGGAGGAGGAACGCAAGAAAGCTGAGGAAGAGGCCAAGAGACGAATGGAGGAGGAGAGAAGAGCTTTTGCTGAAGCCAGAAAGAGCATGGTGGATATTTCATTAAACTACAATCTACTCTGACTTAGAGTATATGGATTTCTTCTAATTACGTAACTCTTTGTGCAATGTTCCTTGACCTGTATTTTAAAAATGGAATAGGCAACAAAAAAAGACTAAAGTATTTAGTAGTACTAGTGTTGCCTTTACATTGGCTTTGTGATCAACACATGGGGAAACAGGATCTCACCGTTTAATTTTTGATGTCCCGCAGCTTGTTGACGAGGACGACGAGGCTCTGATGGCTCTACTGAACCTGGAGGGTAGCGAACCTGGAAAGCTCTGTGCCAGCTTTGAGGAGTTGGAACGCCAAAGAAGAGAAGAAGAGCACAAGAAGGCAGAGGAAGAGGCTAAGAAGAGACTGCATGAGGAGAAGAGACTCTTTGCAGAGGCACGCAAAAGCATGGTAAGTTTGACTTTTGGGAATGTCACGCACTCACTGACTCACTCATGCCTAATTCATCGCAATATTTAGGACTGTATCGTTCACTCATCAATCAAATAATGATGCGTATTATAAAGTGTATTGGATTGCACTCTGGTCATTTGTCTTCTTGTGCTGGTATGACAACATTCAGATTGTTTGACTATAAAACTAACATTGATCACTTTCGATAATGACTAAATCTATGAATGGGGACGTATGTTTCATCATTGCTTTACATTAGTTATTCACTACTTTTATACTTGCTGGTGCACATTTAAACAGCGGTAGAACATGTCAAACTCACTTTATTGGACGCTTTACTAGGGATATGAAGGATTCTGAGCACATGCTTTTGGTGTGTGTTATTGGCTGACCTACTCACAATCTTTGGTTTGAAATTCCAGCTTTCTTTAGAAAAAGAGCAGTGGCACTGACTTGGAAACAGTACTTGTCATGTCATTGTCCTTCAAATGAATCTGCTTACAACTAATATTTGCCTCAAACTTCACACTATTCCTAATCCCATGATGCATTTTATTCTGATGGGGTCATGAAGTCCAATTTGTATTGCTGTTTCCTTGTCCAAATTATTTCTTCAAGAGTCCTGGCCTGGATCATGAGAGCTCAGCATATGAACGTGAAACAGTAAGACATAGAATTTCTATCAAACTTCAAATGAATTCTGAACACAAAGGGGAACGGGCTATTATTTAGGGAACAAACCCAAAACACATTATGTACTTTTACGTACAATGCATACAAAAAAAAACCTATAAGGATTGTTAGGTATTGAATATTTGATACTTGATTACGATTTCTGGATACTACATGGTTTCAAATATTTTTGGGCAGCCATTTACATGCATTGGGGACTTTTGTTGACTGCCATTGCTCAAACTAAACTACTTCATGATTTGGGATTTTTGTTTTTTTTAAAAACCAAAAGCTAAAACCAACCAATTCTTTAACACAATTATTTATTTATTCATTAACGTATTACCTATTTATTTATGTCTAAAATGTCTTTTCCTGTGCCTGTATTCTCAACCTGTTGCTATTGTGACAATGAAATTTACCGAATACGGGATGAATAAAGTTATCTGATCTAATATAATCTAATCTAATTAATAGCTGTCAAATAGATTTCAATATATGATTCTAGGGGAACGCTGATTTAGTGCTAATGTGCAAGTTATTGTCCAAATAGGTTGTGGATGAGGAGAATGAAATGGTCAGGACAGAGTCGCAGGAGGCACTCCACCCTGGAAAACTGGAGCTGAACTTTGAGGAACTGTTGAAGTTAAAAGAGGCAGCCGAAAAGAGACGCAAAGCAGAGGAACGCAAACAAAAACTGGAGCAGGAGAAGCAGGAGTTTGAACAACTCCGGCAAGAAATGGGCGAGGTTAGTCTCAATCAGTATGAAAAATGTAGAGGTAACAGTTAATAATAATAATAGTAATCTTTTATAATGTACCCCAACCCCCGAAAATAATGGGATTGAAGAAAAGCACGGGTAACGGAATATTCTACCCTGTTTTACAGGAAGAGGTGAATGAAAGTAGCAATATTGTAAACCCAGAGTATGAAGAACTCACCAAACTTAAGAGGACGGGCTCCATCCAGGCCAAGAATTTAAAGTCCAAGTTTGAAAAGATCAAGCAGCTGACCGAGGAGGAGATTCAGAAAAAGATTGATATGGAGCGAGCTCGGAGGAAGGCTGTCGATGATGAAATTAAAGAGAGGGAATCCGAACGGTTCCAGGAGGTAAGAATTACAGTCATTCTATGAAATTCTTCACAATATGTAGCGATCACTTGGTTCATTGACTTTGGGGGGATTTGGGTGCTCAAATTTCTCCCAAAAAAATGACAAACATGAAAACAACGACCAATTGTATTTCAAACAGTTCATTTTCTTTGCTATATATTATGTATGTTTTTTTTTTTTGCTATAATAGTTAGCATAACCACAAAGTTTATGGTTGCTAACGGTTTGCTTGCATGGGATGTTTTTTTTCTTTTTTAAGGAGGTTGAAGAAGGCCAATCAACTTTAGCAAAGGGTGAAGAGTCTCCATTCAAACAGAAGGTGGATATGCGAGCCCGGTTTGAACAAATGGCCAAAGCCCGAGAGGATGAAGAGAGAAGAAGGATAGAAGAGCAGAAACTACAGCGAATGCAATTTGAACAACAAGAGATTGACGCTGCCCTCCAAAAAGTATGATTTACATTCCGTATAAAAAAAAAAATGCTTACCTGATAACTGACCTTTTTGCCAAATTTAGAAAAAAGAGGATGACGTAGAGGACGAGGCGAGCATCGTCAATGGCTCCTACGAGGATGACGAAGATCACGCTCGGTCGGGCGCGCCGTGGTTCAAAAAACCTCTCAAAAACCAGTCTGTGGTGGACTCGGAGCCAGTCCGCTTCACCGTCAAGATCGTTGGGGAGCCCAAGCCAGAGGTGACCTGGTGGTTTGAGGGCGAGATGCTCCAAGACTGTGAAGACTACCAATACATTGAGAGAGGCGAAACATACTGCCTCTACTTGCCAGAGACCTTCCCTGAGGACGAGGGCGAGTACATGTGCAAGGCGGTAAATAGCCGAGGCACGGCAGCAAGCACTTGCATCCTCACGATAGAAAGTAAGACCACCTTGGTGTGACAGCATGTCTGCATGAAACATTCTAGCAATGACAGCCAGTTTGCGAAGTGGACCGCATGTTCCTCTTCTTCGTGTAGTGAACCACAGGTAACATGGCCTCTGTTTTTTTTTCTTCTTCCACAGCTTATGACTACTGAGGTTCTTCCACCTGCTTGAGATTTTCCTTGTTGTCTCGTTTTTTCAAAACAAAACAGAAAAACAAACTCATTTATCCCTCACAGTCAAACAACTGAGGGAAGACGTTTACTGGATAATCAGTCATAAAGCTGCATCTCTTTTGATATAGGAAATGACCTGTGCCAAAATACCAACAAGATTCATGTAAAAGCCAGTAGTCCCACAGGTTTGGCATGTTAGTATATTTTCTTTTGTCATGATCCATGATAAAATTGAATTATTGATTTATCCTACGTGTGCTGTTTTCAAAATACCAGCAAGATACTATCTGACATTTTAAGCCAATCGAATGCGAGGTTTCCATATCAGTAATGATGTCAGTAATACCCATCGTCTCATGCACCTGTGGGTATAACTGAGGTCATTGTTGTCACAGCAATTGGTACACTCACATGAGGTATCTTTTTTTGTGTTTAAACATATCTTTTTTTCCCATCAGAGGTCAAATAAATGTACGATTTGCATACATAATTACTTTCACGTGACGACATAAATACTTGGTGCTTTCTCTCCCTTTAAATTAACTGCAAATCCTTGGCAACAAATCTAGAATGGCATTGTCAAGTTGAGAGAAATTGTAAAAATGAAAAAAAGAGCATCAATTTTGATTTACTACACGGTTCAGGTATATTCATCCTCTGTAATGTTTCTTTTTATTAAGTTATTTTTAAGTGTAATATACTCTTATTTCATTTATATGCATTTTTGCTAGATAGTAGGTAACGTTTATGATTTGATGAAGCAATCTTGGGCTCAGAATTTTGTTTGTCATACATTTTAAGTGGAAATGTTTTAATAAAATGATTCACAAGCAGCATTTGGTGTATCTTATTATACAGGCAATGTCGGTAGAACATAACTCTGTATTATGCATATAGAGTGGAAAACATAAACGAATATGCATATATAAACAGACACTAGTTGTAGTAAAATATTTTTGATCAAAAGATTTGAGACACTTCTCATCCTACTGAATAAATGCCTTTAAACATTTAACCAATGTTTTTTAGTAGACTCCTAGTTGTATTATCACCATGGTAACGCGTGGGGATGTACTTGCTGACTAGCTGATTTCAGTTGTATTAAATACATATTGTTTTGTTATGGCACTTTTTAAAAGACAATTTGACGATAAAAATAAATGCTTTTTAGATTTATACAGAAATTGGAAAGGCAGCGTGACGTAAGACGAAAACATTGCGTAATCGCAAAGCCACGCCCACTAGACATTTTCCCCGTGTTTTTTTGTTGCGGAGTTTTATCCTTGGAAATTTGCTCTCTTTTTGTAAAATAGGCCAACTTTATTTTCTGATCTGATTTAGATCGCATTCTAATAGTCGAGAAAGCGTAGTAAGCGAGCCATTTCATATGTTTTAGATCGTAAAGCTCAGTTTTCCTCTCAACGATGGCCATATGTGTGGAGGAGGTATCCGCGTCTCTTGTACGGGAATATCTGAGCAGAAAGGTACGTTATCTTCCTCCAGGAGACCAAAAAACGACTTTTTACTTTACTTGTAGCCAAAAACATTAACTATAACAAATAGAATAGTGTTATCCACATTCCTTTCCCTCCATCATATAGTAGCTACTGTACTACGAGCTAATGAAATAGGTAGGCGTCGTTTATTTACACTGGCAAGAATGCAGATATAAATCTATTAAACCACATTTTCGGCAAAGGTTATTAGTATGTGCTTAAGATCAAGTGATCTTTTTACATTGACATGTCCATTAAGTATGTTACAAAACATTATGAGTCACATATTTTACATGAGAAAAAAATTAAACTTTGAATACATACCTTAAATGTACAGTTATTTTTTTCTATCCAGTGATCATGGTGAGCTGGTCTCAATCATCATCCTTGGTAATTTTTGTGGGAAAAATACCAGAGATCTGCCTATGAATGTTTTTAGATGGTCAAGGGCAGGGGTCGGGGAACCTTTTTTGACAGAGAGAGAGAGCAATAGACAATTCATATTTTAATATTCACCCATCAAAAGAGCCAGATATGGCTCCTGAGCCATAGGTTCTCTAACCCTGAACAAAAATAATCATTTGAAAACCAAACTAGCCTAAAGATGAGCTGTTACGTGCTATCAGTAAGTAAATGCAGTGGCATTTACTATGTTCAGAATACGAGAAAAAGCCAGATTGGTAGAATCAAAACTTGTGTCTGCTTCACTATGACATTGTTGTTCATCTAAAAACATTGTGCAGGGACTCAAGAGAACTATTGCCTGCATGGATGAAGAGCGCCCGCGCACACAATCCAGTATCAACAATAGATCCAATTTAAGACAAGTTCTTCACATTGAGTCCCTTTACAAAGAAAATAAGGTAAAATACCTTCAATATTTGTCACAAAGCGTGTATTGCACATTTATTCACAGTTAACATGCTACATTTTGCATATAATTGTAACACCCATAACGTGATGGTCCTTCTTTACTTTTCTGTTGGCTATTTCAAAATATTTCTTATTAGTTTGTTGGTCCATCTCATGCAGGTGCAGCATTCGCCCTTGAGGACTCTCCTAGAAATTATTGTCAAGCATCACATTGAAGGTCACAAAGGTGACCAGATGGCCTCTCAAAATAAAGGAAGTGATTCTCTACAGTCTGCTTTGGAAATCAGCCCGTCTCCTCTTTCTATGGCAAAAACACATTCAAAATTGAAGGAAAGTAACCCAGAACACTGCACAGCGTCCTTTATTTCTGGGGATCCCAACAAATTAAGGTATTCAACAGCCAAGATTTTTACTGATATTATTTTTAGTTGATGTGAAATTAAATGATTTTTCCCTACTAGGTCACATGGGACAGAAGTGTCCTCTTCTCAAAAGGAAACAGTGTCACTTGATGAAGAGAGACTTAGGAACTATAGTGAAACACCGTCTTTGTCCTTTGCGTCATTGGGTGAAAACAGTCAGTTGAAGATGACATCACTACATGATAATGATCACTTTATCATTAGTCAACCTGATATAAACCCTCCCGCCAATAAAGTCATTCAAAAGAGCCGACCTAATCGACTTAGACGTGGTATGATGTCCGCACCGATAGCGAGCACCGTTCAGGTAGCACTTACACACAAACACTTGGCTTTTTTGGAGGCTGCAAACTTGATAATGAAACATTTTCTGTCTTATTTTTAGGAGTCAAATAAACAAAGGCAATGTCGAAAAGCGGGCATGCCTCAAAGTCAGTCTTGGGGTGGAATGTCGGGGAACAGTTTACTACAAAAAGTCTTGGAAAAACCTTTGAGTGAAGTTACAGATGGAGCAAAAAGCATACAGGAAAAGGGCATATTTTCCTCAAAAATGTAAATCCCTTCTTTTAGGTGGGAGTAATTGAGAGTTTTTGTGCTAATAATTCTGTGTGCCCTCTCTTAGAGAAAATTCCAAGACGCTGCCAAATGTCAAAGATTCGTCGGAGATGGTGTTGTGTAAGTGTTTATGTATCTAAATTTGTAGAGTTATGCAAAGATTAGTGTGTTTTTGTGTCTTTGAAACACTTTCCCAGCTGCCAAAGCTCACAAAACATTTAATTTGCAGATGACATTGATGATGAACTTCCAGAACTTTCCAAAATATTAATTGAGAGCGCTACAATCACAGCAAGGAAAAATGAAACAGGACAACCAATGGATCAACAAACTGCTTCGGTTGTGTATTTACTGACATGTTTTTTTTTTTAAATATAGCTAGCAATATATTTGTTCTTGTTTTTTTTTAAATTTCTTTTGTCTACCCTAGGAATTGAAATCGGTCCTATTGGGCTCAAGTTTAAAATGTTTCCCTGTAGAGTGGAGAAATCAGGGTTTCACATTTTCGGAAACACATGACCTGAGATATGGAATGGTGCAGAAAAGGGTGAGCAGAATTTATCTGGATTTGAACAATTAGTTTTATACTCTGCTCTTATTATGTGTCTTGCTTTCTTTCTAGGGGGGTCCTTGTGGTGTCTTAGCAACCATCCAAGCTTTCGTTTTGAAGAAACTTCTCTTTGAAAATGTAGACTGTAGCAATACAACAAGACTTCAGTATGTTACTCTACGTTTTTTTTTTTTAAATAAGCCTCTACATTGCAGGCACTTGGTTTTTAACATTTCAATGGGCCAAATAAATTTGCTTAAGTTCCACTTTATTCTCAGGTGTTTAAGACCATCAAATGCCACAAGAAGAAAATGCCTGGTCTTAGCTTTGGCTGAGGTCCTATGGAGGGCTGGTGAGGAAAAACAAGCCATTGTAGCAATGTAAGGCCATACTTTTAATCCTCTTAATGCAACCTGGACCAATGATACTTCTAATCAAAAGTGTAGAATAGCCTTGACGATGGGCTACCATCATTTCAGATTGCAAATTTGATGTTCTATCCTTTTTTTGGTTTAAAACAGAAATACAGGAAGAGTGCTTTTTACTCCAAGTGGACAGTACAATTCTGAAGGAGTACTTGAAAAGGTATTCATTTCTGAAATGGTCTCAGTAACTACTTTCATATAGTACTGGAAACAAACTTTTGCCCCTATGTTATCTTTTCAGTTAAGCTGTTATACATTGGACCACATTAAAGATGTCCAGTCCCTACTGGAACAGCATATTGAACAGGTGAGAAATATCCTGTGTTGTTATAACTTAAAGGACAAATACATGTTATTATTGTGTGTATTGAATTCTGAAGCCTACAAAAAAACTAGAGCCAATAAGTCAAGATTCCATATAATGAAATACAGACCTAAATACACACAGAGGTCATGTCAAGGTCAATATGTGTAACAGTTTTCCTCATTAAATGTGGCAACATACACACCTAACACCATCCAACCTACTACATTCAAGTACATGTAATATTTAAATCTGGTACAAGCGACAATACCTCAATTATAACACCACACAGGCTATTTCGATACAAGTAAATATAAAAGGCCCATAATATTTCTTCTCCAAATATTCTAATCTATTCTTATTGCTGTGTCTCATTCCTACAGTTTGAGACAGGAGAGCTGGGATGCCTACTGTTGACCATATCTGCCATCCTGTCTCGATCTATTGATAAGTACGGAAAGATCAGCACTGATTTACAACATACTAAAAGCCACATTATCAGTGGGAAAATATAGTCATTCTTCATTGGGTTTTTTTCCCTTAAGTGATCATGTTTTCTTTTGTTAGACTGAAGGAAGAAATGGATGTGGAAACCACCACTCTCATTGGAGCCCATAGCTACTGTACTCAGGTATCACAAACGTTAAAGTGGCTGTACAACTGCAATTGATGCATGCACAAATTACATTTTTTTTGGCGTACATGACAGCTGTTATTTCTTTCAAATCTTGTCTGTTTCACTGAAATGATCACTGTCAAACTCTAAGAAGATACATGGCCCATATTTTTCATTTTTTATATTCTGTTGTATCTATAAAGTACTTCTGACAGTTAATCCGTAATTGACATTATTGTCTCGGTATCGTAAACGTTTAACAGGGAATGTATTAAAGTGTGTTGAAGGGAATTAACTTGCACCTAAATCATTATTGATCACTGAAAAGCAACACACTTTCTATAATGTAATGTTATTATTAATCATTTTGTACTTACCAGTTTCTATATGATTTACCTTCTTGTCTTTGTGCTTTGCCAGGAACTTGTCAACCTGTTGTTGGTGGGACAAGCAGTGTCCAATGTCTTTGACGGCAATGTTGAGCTGGACCCAGGAACTGAAAACTCTACACTTCTTAAGGGAATCAAAACGCATTGTAACATTGGTCTTCTATCCCTGTTTGAACATTGGAACATATTTAAGGTGAGGTACATTCACTCAATTACTGCCTATAGAATTCAAGTAAAAACACAGCTTGTGTTAAACATTTCAATAAGATTTAACAAACGGAGTCGAATTAGAAATCTAACTTACATTTAAAAACAAAAAAAACACCATCAGTTCTTCAAATGTGAAAAGGGGCCTGTTATTGTTGGCTCATTGCAATCAAGCTGTGAAATACACCAGAATTTTCAGATAATTTAAGATTATTCAATTACTGTAATCAAATCTATGATTGCTGTAATGTTCCCACAATAGGCTACATAAGGGCTGTACTTTTTGAAACATGAATTACTCATCTTTTTCCTCATTTTCTGTGTCTGCTGGGATAGGCTCCAGCACCTCCCACACCGACCCTTGTAAAGATACGCAGTTGGGAAACGGAAAATAAGTAAATGAATAAATGTCTTTTTTCTTCCAGGTTGGAGATTATTTAAAGAACCCACTTTTTCCAATCTGGGTTGTGTTCAGTGAAAGCCACTTCAGTGTGCTGTTTGGCCTTCAGGGGGAGCTAGTATCAAATCAGGACAAGAATGTGGAGTTTGATTTGTATTATTATGATGGACTGGCAAATCAGCAGGAAGAGATCCGCCTCACAGTTTGTGAGTAAACATATTTTGTTAGGAACTTGAATGTGTCTTGAGTTAAAGTGAACCACTAGTTATTTGTGGTTTTTGCATTTGAAAATTCAACTATTAGCGTGTCAAGCTCAAACTTCGTTTTGTTTGCACATGATGTCTGGACAGAATGTGTGGTCCCTTGAAAGGTTTCTAATATTATTAAATATTAACAATCATGCTTCCTTCTCATGTAACCCCTGCTATTTCCCAATGTTTATTATTATTAGTCAGGCTTGGTCTTTATATCGCATAATAGTTACAATACTGCAACACCTGGCTGTTACATTTTATGGGAAAAAATATTTGAAAATTGCAACTACAATATAAGATCTTACTATAGCATAACTTTTTACAAGATGTTTTTAAATTTGACGTCAGGAATTGTTTATTTGAAAGGCTATGCTTCCTTAGAGTGGTTATTTTACTCAGAACACTTCCAAACAAGCCCTTTAGTCTTGATACAAAGTCAATTCTTGAATTCACAAACTATTTTGCATGACCAAATGAATTACATTTTATTTTTATTTCTGTTTATTTATAGCATTTGGCAAATCAGGTTCTAGTTGTCAAGATCTCATTCCTCCCCTGGACCACTGCATTCGAACACGGTGAGCGTTTGTTTGTCACCATAAATTATGTGACTGTAATTACTATTTACATAGAATGTGCTTTTTCTTGAGCTCGGTTACACAGGGCACACATTTTTTAAACGAAACTAATTTAGTGAATAGGTTAAAGCTGAATATTTTGAACAAAGTAAACATTTTTGAAACTTATTTCATGCATTGATTGATTTTTTTTTTCAGATGGAAAGATGCATTTGTGAGTTGGAATGACACAGAACCTATTCTCTGAATGCCTAGCTGATTTTTACAATGTTTCTATATAAATGTACAAATGCCAATACATTTTTTCAGTTTTTTCTTAATATGTTTAATTGGTGAGACATAAAGCTTTTTAGTTTTCTTTTTGTTTGATGCTAGGGTGTAATTATAATCATTTAATGAATGTCTGACTCAACTATACTTGAATGGCATAATTGATTGGATGACCTCAAAAGAAATAAAGAAAACCTCATCAAGACCTACAAGTGTCATTTAAATGCAGGGGGTGACATGCATGTCATTTAATTCATTTATAAACAATTATAGTTGTTTTTTTTATCATTTAGCCACGTACCGGAAGGTCGGAAATGTTGCCTACAAAAGCCTTCAGCCATATACAAAATACCTGTGGCAAAGTTCATATTTATAGTGCTAGTCGATTTTTTAAATGGGCCTTGTAATGATGATCTTAAAAGAAAATACTGTGTATTTTTATTGGAGATGTGGGATTGTAGACTTGTATCTAAATGTACCCATATTTAAATACATTCCAATGTGTTCTATACATTCATATTTTTCTTTACAAATATTACACGTTTAATTTATCACAAAGGCCTTTAACTTATTACTTGATCACTACTTATTTCACTGTCAGATAATTGAATAACATCACATTTTATAATATAGCAGGTATTTAAATATTTACATTCATTTAATGTATAAAAGTGACTTATTGACTGCAGTTTTTTTACTGTGACATTGTCATGTCATTCATTTTCATACATAAACTGCAATGAAAACAATATTTTGGTCTTGCATCTCATTATTGCACCAATAAATAATAAACTAAACAACAGCAGTATCCTGATGCAATTGCCAATGTCGTCACTGCAATATTTTGTTTTACAGTACTATAGTACACTAGATGAGTCACTTGTGATCCAATGGAAGAGTAATCAATTTTGAGTAACAAGGTTGAAAACGCTGATAAATATAACGCCTACTGTATATGAATTTATTCATATTCCATTTGGCTTATCCTCAAAAGGGTTTAAAGGGTGCTGGATCCTATCCCAGATGACTATGGGCAATAGGTGGGATACCACCTGGATTGGTTGGTAGCTAAACGCAGGGGACAAGGAGACCTTTACTGTGTGGAGCTATTTTTTGTGGGTTTTCTCTGGGTACTCCAGTTTCCTTCCACATTCCAAAAATATGACCCTTGGTATGAGTTGTCTGTCTCCTCATGCCCTGTAATTGGCTGCCCACCAATTCTGCATGTTACCCGCCTAGTTCCCAAAGTCAGCTGGGATAGGGAGGCTCCAGCACCCCCTGTCACCCTTGTGAGGATTGGCAATTCAGAAAATGAATGAATAATAAAGTTAATTTGTTAAGTTCATAATGATGTTGCGACAGGACCACCATTACTATCACAGAGTAGGAACTGAACCCAGGGTGACTCCATTAAAGTTTATCAGTGTACTTACAGTAACTTCAATCTGCCAGTGGAGTTTTCTTTTTCCAGAATGAGGGGTACATTTTTTTTCTTTTTTACTAAGCACAAATGCTGGCTTGGAGTTCCATTGAGGGGCACGCAGAGGAGGTGGAGAGGCGATCCTTTTGCCAACACCTCCAGCTTTGGGGATCAAAGACAGTGCAACTGGCACGAGTACAAGAGCAGCGACATGTCTTTCAGCTTCAAGTGTACATTTGAAATGACAACTAATTTCATCCAAAAAGAAATGATTTGTCTTCTTTCAAACTGTAATATTGATTGTTGCTGCTGAGTCATATCCTCATTCTTTAGGTGAGGAAATATTAATAAGAAATGATGTACTGTACATCAATGAAGACGGTACAATGCCTTTTCACCCATCATAGCTGTAATGTGATTGCTATAAATATAGGCGGCATGCACAAATGAGGCCTTGAGCACTAAGAAATTGGATTAAACTGTTTAGCTTTTCCTTTTCTTCTAGAATTTCGGGTACGCAGTGTGGGGAGTGGAACCTACGTCACAAGGAGCCATGTTTAGGTTTGAGGTCGTATGGTACTCGTCATCTCGACAGAAATGTTGGCATGTGAGCGTTCCAGTAAAATCTGAAAGAGGTTAACCAAATTACAAACATGTATGTTTGAAAGTCATTTACAGCAATGTTTACATCATGTGAGATGATTTGACACTCCTGCACTGAAATGTCATTTTAAATATGCACTGCTACTCCCTGTTTCAAAACACAATAAGGAACCCAATGACTAAAAATAACTCTAATCCTCACACAAAGTTTACTTTAAATGTAATTTAATATGTTCATTTCTTTTAAACGTATTATCTAATTTACTTTCATGCCTTTTACTCCCTATAGTTAGCTGGAATTGGCCTCCAGCACCCCCACGAGCGAAACAGAATGAATGATCCACTTTCATATATTGTAAAGAAGAATCCAATACAATTAATTTGTTGGTGCGACCACTGATAACACCTCTCATCTCATTTTATGAACCGCTTTATCCTCATTAGGATCATGGAGGGTGCTGGAGCCTATCCCAGCTGACTCCAGGCCAGAGGCAGGGGACACCCTGAATCGGTGGCTATCTGATCGCAAGGCACAAGGAAGCGGACAACCATGGAGACTCAAACCCATGTCTAGGGGCAATTTAGTGTCCAATCAGCCTACTAGATGTTATTGTTTTCTCAGTTTAAAAAGGGCCCACACACTGTTATTACGTTAAAACAAGGCCATTCCTGTGGTGACGACAGACTATAAAAAAACCTATGACACCCAATTATATATTAGTTCCAGTCTATCCCAAAGTGTCCTGTTACCCCAAGCTGGGACAGAGTCGTTGAAGTAAAAGAAGTGTAGAGCCTCCACAAAAACATGATCTCAATTTATACTGTGGGATTTCCGATTCCATGGCAGTCACTCACCAGTCAAAAAAAGTTTTACGGTAGCATCTTCAGCAGCCAAGTGGTTATTGCATCAGCCGTGGGTTCAATCCCAGGTTGGTCCTCCTACGTGGAGAGTTTACATGTTCTACCCAGGCTTGTGTAGGTTTTCTCCGGGTACTCCACTACCTCACTCAACCCCAAAACATAAGAGGATAGGCTGGTTGAACACTCTAAATTGCCACTAGGTATGGGTGTGAGCGCAACATCGATTCAGGATGTCCCCCAACTGCTGCTTGTAGTTAGCTGGGATTAGCTCCAGCACCCCCTGTGACAGGAAGGAGATGTTTGGTTTCCATGGACAATTGATTGCAGTGGGATTTGTCAACAGTACCAGGGGAGGTTTGGTGCCCATGTCTAATTGTGTTACAGTCCTCCCACATTTTGTCCCAAGATCATCTTCCGTCTCTTCTTCTAATCTGAGCTGTTTGTCTCCAGATAAGCGATATCCTCCTCAAATTCCCAACCTCTGTCCGTGGCCCGGCCAACCGGAGGGGAAAGGGATCCCGAGTGTGTCCCCATGAGGAGTAAGGCTGTATTTTTAGCTGTCTAATCCTTTTATAGCTGAGGCGGAAGCCATCCCTGCTGCCAAACTATGGTCCCAGGTCATTATCACGGGAGCCTTAATGAACCTCAAAGTTGAAAACACAGTCAGAACTTTACTATCAAAAAGTCCAAGTATTTAAAAACATAAGAACATAGAATTAATCCCAAGTTGTTAGAGTCAGTCTAGTACGGCAGTACGCCACCAAAAGAAATATTTTGGTCAAAAAACAAAGCTATTTAGGAATGGATGAGTCATCCAAAAACAATATTCATCCATCTAAAGATGATTATCAAACTTTCTTCCCAAATGAAATGCCAAGATAACATAGGTAACATAGGAAAAGACTAATATTTCTATTTGTTTCTCAAAACTTGAATAATTGTATTCCTAAAAATCCTACAATATCTAAACACACCTTTTGCTCATTACTACTGCTCTCAAATATCGAAAACGTTATCGTTCTGCATTTGCGTTGTAACGAGAAGTTTAAATGCCAACATTAAATAAAAGCTCATTTGTCCATATGGATTGAAGAAATCACATTAATGAGTGGTGATTAAATAAGCAAATTACTACTGGAATGGATTTGTAGGGCATATTTCTGGCAAAGCATTATTAATAAAGCCGTAAGCATAGAAGGACAAAAGGGAATCTCAACGAAAAGTGCCTGGCTTTTACATTTGATTTGTGCATTGTGTGACGCCTTTGGAGTATTTACATCTTATACATATACATTTTGTGTAACTGAATGTAGAACACAGATTAGATGTTTCAATATCTCTGGGATCAAATATACGTACTCGGAACAATTTGCAACCTATGTGAGTTTTCTTTATTTCATCATAGACTCTCAATCAAGGGGTTTATTGAACATGCTAAGGTTAATTGTAAGACTACAGATTTAACGTGGATTTTCGGGGCCACATTTGGGTTCCTTGGGATGACCAGGGGAGAGCTTTTTTTTTTTTTTTTTCACCAATAGTATGAATGTTGGCACTTGTTTGTACATGCAAGCTTTAATGGGGTTTAAATGAGAACTAAACTGTTGTGATCAATGTTTTGGCCTGATTCCAATTTTGCTCTTATTTTCTTTTAGTACATTATGTCTCCAAATATTTATTCCAACCCGCATTTAAAAAAAAAATCTGAGAGCCATTTTAAATGTTCCTTTGGTGCCACTTTAAGCACAAAACACATGGACGGGATAAAGAGAGGAAATGTTTTTCTGCATTTTTTTTTAAGGGGAATACTATAACCAGATCATCTTTACACTCTACCATTTGGTCTTTTAACACAATCCAACATGTCACCTTGGTTCATTACATTTTTTGGAAAGGAGTTGGATGAGTGAAAACAAGTTTTTCTTTTAACAGAAGGAATGTTTTGATAGTTCATAAGATCAAGCTGTTTAATGCTTGGGCCAATAATGGCAGGAGTTGAGATGCATTTTTTTTTTTCCAAACATTACCGAACTCGAATAACTGAATGAGATAAACCAAACTGAAAAAAAAAGTATGATGGAATTAATAACAATCTCTTCAGAATGTTTAGTGACCTCAAAGTTGTTGTTTTTATCTTTTTTTCAAAACATAGACTCCAGGCTGTGTTGACAGTAGTTTAAATGGGCGTAGGCTGACAGATGAATGTCTTTAATTTCTGCAGGGAAACATGGGATTTGTTTGAGTTACGAGTCTGGCTACAGAAACAATTAAACTTGTATCTCAGGGCACCACTTTAGCTTGATCATATTTGGTTTGCATTATTTCTGAGAGCAAGATATCGGGAAGATGTTGGGTGGGACTTGGTGAAGACTTGTTTTTTAACTTTCCGCACTTCCGTCCCTTGAGTTCCATTTGCAACCTGACATCGTCACCTCGATTTCATTTCCAAGAATGTCAATGCACCGCATATGCGCTGCTTTAATAAGTATTTATTGTTCAATAGTGCAGTGTTATCACATCTGTTTTCATTCTACGTGTTCTCATAGTCAACAATCACTCAAGTGCCAAATAAAAGGTGATGAAGACAAGAGCTTGAAAAATGGTTCAATACAAGGCAGCCTACGAGTTTCACAACAATAGAGGATTTCAGTCATAAAGAGAAAGGGAAATCTTTTCATCTTTTTAAAGCAATAGAATCCAACTGTGGTGGAAATAGATATACTATACTGCACAGTCCACACCTGCCTAACATTTGATAGATTAAATTAACGTGTCCTTAAAAATACAGAAAGTACATGTGCTTTATGAAATATTGTAGATGTTAAAATGACCACCATTTCCAACAGCATTTATGGTAAGACCACAAAAAGTAACAAAAATAAAAATGTGATTCAACAACAATGTTCTCGTGTATATTACCGCTGTGGATTTGAAGGCACTTCCTCGGCAACACGTTCTTTTATGATGATGAGACCTGGCGGGGGAGAAAAAAAAAACAGGTTAATTAATCAATTCTGAAGAAGTAAAATTGTCCTAAAATTTCCAGCTTGTTTCCCTGATGATTTTATTATTAGTCATCTAATATTGTTAATTTTAGTCACAATGATGCATCAACTGCTAATCATTTTAAAAAAAGCTCTTGAAATGCAATATATATTTAAAATATTTGTAGCAAAGAACACAGGGTATTTCATTATGTGACTCACTGGAATAATTGGCTCTCCATCAATTTTCTCATCACAATTTAACCAAACATAAGTGAAAGAAGAAACAAAAAATGTATAAAAAAACAAAACAA
Source organism: Stigmatopora nigra (assembly GCF_051989575.1). Lineage (NCBI taxonomy): Eukaryota > Metazoa > Chordata > Actinopteri > Syngnathiformes > Syngnathidae > Stigmatopora > Stigmatopora nigra. The sequence continues at coordinate 6,549,797 of NC_135512.1, forward strand.
GTGAAGTACTACGTAGATGAACTCTTATGCAGCAATCACTCACCACTGGCTTGTAATTGGAGTATACATCCTCTGAGAGCACTTAATTGAGTCACGGTCTGCTATAAATGGGAATTTTATCATCTGTCCTTAAAACGGGCTTCAACAATGAACTGACCAAATGAGTTATTATTTAACTTGCTCAAAAATGTTTGGCCATATATATTCTTGTAGAAAGTTGACTTTATACACCAATGCAATTTTACATTTTATGTGTAGGTAAAAAGTACTATAGGAAAAACATCTTGCATACTCAAATGAACACAAAATATGTGCTTTGCTATTTTGCTTGACTTTTGAAAACATATTAATTTATAAATCAGACACACCCAAAAGTTGTTTTATATGACAGTATATACTGTTCAAGCATATTTCATGTGTAGTATTTACAAGCAAACCACCAAAATGACTGGGCAGTCTCTTTGATTGTTTTGAGAAAACCTTTTTTTTCCAAACTTAAACAACTTATCCACTGGAATGAAAGTTACATTTATTCTTGAAATGTTTTACTTACTCAATAACTACGATTGCATGCAGAGTGGACTCATTGCTAATCGTGTCAGCAATCTTGCACATCTTTTATAAACTGAAAAACATAGACAAAACAATCATGAATAAAAAGGCATGGCAAAGTTATAGTTGCAGTTTTTATTACATCAACAGGTGCATCTAAAAAAGTTCACATATGACAAAAATGTTCAATCTTTTTGCCAGAAACCTCAACTCATAATAGAATCATTACACGTTAAATATTTTACCCTTTACAAAAAATGTGATGATTGTGGTTTAGAACCAATGAAAGCCCCAAATTATGATTCATTCATCTTCTGTTACCACCTATTCACAAAAAGATTGCAGGGGGTGCTGGAGCCTAGCCAAGTCAACCACGGGCAGCAGGCAGGCAGGGAACACTGTAAATTGGTTGCCAGCCAATCACAGCGTAGTATGAAATGGCCAACCACTCAAGATTACAATCACACTGCCACCAAGCGGGAATCCAACCCAGACTTCTTTCTCACACCGAAGTCAGAACCACAATCAATTCAACCTCTCAAAAAAATATGCATTTTATGGCAAATTCCTAAAACTGTAAAAACTCATCTTTGGAAAGTCATGTTGCCACACCCTAATCCGCTAATTAACTAAAACACCAGCACCGTTTGCTTTGCAATCTGGTTGAGTAAAATAAACATTCATAGTATGACTGCTGACATAACAGAAGACAATCATTAACACCCTTTATAATGAAGATAAGCCACTAAAGGTCATAGTTAAAGAAGCCGGTAGACCAAATCATACCTTACCTAAACGGGGAGCGGAAGAAAAAGTGCGATAGAAAATGGGGCACCGACAGGGAAAAACCACAATCTTGAGAGGATTGTCAGAAAATCCATTCAAGAATTTGGCAGAGGATTTTACAAGGATTGAACTACTGAGGCTAAAGTCAGGAAATTCAGAGCTAAAACAAATACCATAGAATGGCTACAAATGTTGTAATCCTTGTGTCAAGCCAAAGACTCTACAGACAGTTTAACCAATGAGGTTTCTGCTGAAATAAGATGCACCTGATTGCAATCTAATGATAGTACTTCTCACATGCTAGATGGGCGGTATGAAAGATGAAAAAATGAATCAATTAGTTAATTAATTATTCCACCCGTTGCTCATTTCATTATAACTCTGTTTCTCTTAGATCTCGTAAAACAAAATGCGATTTATGTTTTTTTTCCTCTTCATTGTAGATTTTCTTTTGGCTGGGTTAACTAATTACTTGTAGTCCAAAAAAATGTGTTAGAAAATCATTATCATGTGTGATAAATCTATGGTGGAGGTGTGCATCATGTGACAAAATGCCTTTTGAAGAAAAAAATGAACTTTTTCATGACATTTAAAAACAAATTACACATCAATAAAAACATGTGTTTAAGACCGGGGTAAAATAAAATAATGACAAATAGAATGAAATACATACACGCTGGTCTTGAGCAATCTCTTGTGTTGTGATAAAGTCTGTCAAAGTGTGTTCTGCATTCCGATGAGAACTTGACTGGTCCTGCTTAATAGAAAAAGACTCATGAGCCAAAAATTAATCAACATTTTGGGTAGCATGATTTATTCTTTAAAATGTTAAATGGTTATTAATACTGTCATTTTGGATTTATGACAAAAAACGGGGGCTGTGAACATGGAACTAGTTTAAAAAAAACAGATTTGGCGAACACAAAAATTGTCAATTATAATCTAGATTATATCCGATTTTACAGATATTCACGCCACTAATGAAGTCTATCCAGATCCTGAGAAAACTAATCCGCTTAGTTTAACTTGTAGTTGATTTAAATCTTTCAATTTTAAACCATGTGCTTTTTCTCTGCATTGCACACTGTTTAATTTGTTGTCTGGGAGGAATACAAATTATTTCTTAAAACATGCTTTAGGCCATTCTTGCATTGGAAAAGAGCCATATATGTGCGCCTTGATCTGTAGCCAAACAAAATAGTTTTCCAATCTTTTCAAAGACAGCAGTGAGCTTTCATCAATCATGCACCTGAAATCTAAGTTTCCTTACCTGTGAAGTGCTGAATGAACTTGCTTTTCATGTTTAGATCTCGAGGAACAATTTCTGGAAAGGAAAATATACTGACATTACACAATCTAAAAGAAAGAATGCCTAAAGTTGCTTCTTTGAATAAATAGCAGTACAACACTCATGAAAAAATACAAAATGTACTGATATGGCAAAAACTATCTTTGGCCTCATGTCCAACTGCAGTTATATTTATATTAGTATCATTAAAGGCTTTGACTTAATGTTTCTGCCAGACTTCCTTTGTCATTCATTCATTTTTTCCTACCGCTTATCTTCACAAGAGTTGCAAGGGGTGCTGGAGCTTATCCCAGCCAACTATGGGACACCCTGACTGGGTAGCCAGCCAATCACAGGGCACGAGGAGACGGAGAACCATACAGTTTAGTGTTTAACAAGGCTCCCACGTAGTTTTTTTTGGAAATCGCAGTACCTGGAGAAGACTCAACACAGGAACTCGACCCTTGATCTTAGAGCAGTGAGTCGGGTATCCTAACCACTCTGTGAGCCGCCTTGTCAAAACTTTCAGGACTTTTTCCCCTTGCTGTGTGTGGCAATATGAGCACTATTTATCAAGTTGCCATGGTAATTTGATGACCTTAAACCAGTTTGTTGTATTAATTCTGCCTTTTTAAAAACCAGGCCAATCTTTTGATGACATACACATGACAAAAACAAAGTCTTTTTAAGCAACACGGATGAGGGCGAGTTAAAAAAAATTCATTTCTGTTTACAATTTACAACGAAAACTTTTTTCCTCTGTTGTCTGCGCCAAGAAGCATATTCTGGTTGGTTGGAAAAAAATTGTAAACGAAGAGAAGAGAGACTCATTGAGTTGTTGCTCTAATGTAATTTTTACATCAAAAGATTTAATGTTTAACTTTGACCAGCTTTATGCTCCATGACAGGAGTTATTAAACTCGTTTTATGCCACATCAATCAAGGCTTCTAATATTGAGGTCAAATACGTTGTTGACCACCCAAAGCATGTCTTACTGTTGTATGGGAGACTTTTCAGGGTAATGCGCAACCTTTAATTAGTAGTCTATCACCCCTCACTGACCCTGAAGCGTGCCTGGATATTGTCCAAGCGAGGGTTCAGCCGCTGACCTTGCCTGCTTTGAAATCTAAAGCTTATCATAGAAAGGCTCAAACGAACAATGCGGAATAATACTTACTTTAGTAGTGACTCACGAGCTGGAAATTTAATGTGAGGAAAATGTTGAAATTCAAGAGAAAATTCCCAAGGAGATGAAGTTAAACCACTTTAAGTGTTTGGAACTTTTGTAAATGGCTATTTGCTGTGATGAGATCGGCTTACTTACAGTAATGAAGAGGCTTAATTGGGCATAATATTCTCCATTAATATAGGCATTACTATATAGCACAAATAGTCACAGCTAATAAGAAGACACACCAACTGTTAACAGCCTAAAGAGCTTACAGTATGGGAATTTAATGCTCATCAGAATAAGTAGTATGTGCAGGTAGGCATGTGGCCTAACTTCAATGAGAGCCATATAAAGGAACACACTGTACAGCAAGGTGGATTAAAGATATGTCCACCACAGTAAAATACATTGTTACGTGATAGTGAACTTGACTTCATTCAATTACAAGTGGATTTTCAAATAGTAGAATCCCTAAGGATAAAATTTAAAAAAAAACTTTGGTGCGTCATGCTGGACAACAGATGATTTTTTTCATACAGCTTGAAGCCTCATTCCATATATTTTTCCTTCAACCATTTTAATTTATAAAATACTCTTCAGTATGGTGTCACATTTATTTTCACTTTATTCAACTATGAAAAAAATGTAATGACCACTAAAACCCTAAAATTAGCATATAATGTACTGTACTGTACAACCAGTAACTGTTTAGTTTTTAATTAAGGCTGGGATGATTGTGACTTATGTGTCATTTAAGTCATTTTAATGGAGTTAGTTAGTTATCACTTCTTGAAAAAAGTATTGGAAAAATGTTACAAAAAGCCTTAGTATTGTTGCATAAAATAAATACATAGAGGACATATATAACCCGCATCGATGACAAACTGGCAACCAGTCTAGAATCATCTGAGATAGGCTCAAGCACCCCTCCACCATGACCAAAAAAAAGTAGGGTTAAAAATGAATAAATGAACCCTGGCCAAATTACTTTTTTTTTTTGTTAAATACAAAGTATGACAGTTATAATGTTGCCCAACAATATTTACATTTTTTGTTGTTGTTGTTCAACTTATACTGTCGTACGTATAATGGTGGGAAGTTTCATAGTTATTTATCTTAGGACGTATACACAAGAGAAAAATCCATAGTTTGCTTTCTTTGGTATATACAATGCATGTTTTTTGGTTTGTTGCGGTTCCTTTTGAAATGGCAATTTTTGTAAGAGTCCTAGGATTTGACAACAAGCCAACATGTGCAAACATTTTCCAATCATTGGACGTGGACAACATGGAGCAATAAAGGGACAGAATGTCTACCTTGAGCAGACACACACATGAACACTATGCTGAAAAATAGACATGAAAAAGGCCAACGTTTAGCACTAAGTTTTGACATCTTTACTTTTC